>NC_084557.2:6385000-6392500 GCF_033978685.3 Nerophis lumbriciformis | reverse complement strand
AGAACGAAATTAAAACTGAAGTGGCTACAAAGTAAACAAAAACAGAATGCTGGACGACAGCAAAGACTTACTGCGGAGCAAAGACAATGTACATCGGAACATGACATGACAATCAACAATGTCCCCACAAAGAAGGATAAAAACAACTGAAATAGTCTTGATTGCTAAAACAAAGTAGATGCAGGAAATATCGCTCAAAGGAAGAAGACATGAAACTGCTACAGGAAAATACCAAAAAAAGAGAAAAAGCCACCAAAATAGGAGCGCAAGACAAGAAGTAAAACACTACACACAGGAAAACAGCAAAAAAAGTCCAAATAAGTCAGGGTGTGATGTGACAGGTGGTGACAGTACACCTACTTTGAGACAAGAGTATAGTGATGCATGCTTGGTTATGCTTTAAAGTCATATCCAACGACTTTTTACAGTCAACTGAGTTTCGTTTTTTAATGATTTCTGCTGGTGGTGTGCCTCCGGATTTTTTCAACGCAAAAAATGTGCCTTGGCTCTAGAAAGGTTAAAAAACACTGCATTGTACACCTTTTTACCTGCACGCTGCCTCCCGCTGTTTCCGACATCTACAAAGCAATTAGCTCCCGGCCGCCACCTACTGATATGGAAGAGTATTACACGGTTACTCTGCTGAGCTCTAGACAGCACCGACACTCAACAACAACACATCATTTGCAGACTATTTACTGGTTTGCTAAAAATATTTTTAACCCATCCATCCATCCATTTTCTACCGCTTATTCCATACTTGCCAACCTTGAGACCTAAGATTTCGGGAGTTGGGGGGTGGGGGCGTGGTTGGGGGCGTGGTTAAGAGGGGAGGAGTATATTGACAGCTAGAATTCACCAAGTCAAGTATTTCATATATATATATATAAATAAATATAATATATCTACAACCTGAAAATATGCAAACAAAACTGTTTGGATAATTGATACTTCAAACGTGCATAAATAAATCTTAAGGAATGTAACATAACTTGGCTTCTGAGAGCTTCAAAATATAACGAATAAAATGCTAAAGTTGTTGATAAACAAGCAATTATTTTAATAATTAAATATGGTCATTTTAAATAGCTATAAATAATATAAATTTTAAAATTAATTATTTCAAATATGTTTATTTTAATGTATAATTCTAATGCCTGGATGTAATAAGGAGTCAGAAAAAATACAAATAAAAATACAATTAATTTGGATGTTTTAAGCAAAATATAGTAAAAATGTATTTATTTATTTTTTAATTAATAAATATATTTATTTTTAGGTAAGATAAACATAATAATACAATTTATCTCTTGTCTGGATGATTTAGTTCTTGTCACCCTGTTGTCCTCCTGTTGTGAAAAAAAGGCTGTCCTCACTCAGGTCCGCATGGAGCTGGGGGGGGGGGGGTTGGCAAGTATGGCTTATTCCCTTTGGGGTCGCGGGGGGCGCTGGAGCCTATCTCAGCTACAATCTGGCGGAAGGCGGGGTACACCCCAAATAGGTGAAATCACGGCACACCAGATTGTATCTCACGGCACACTAGTGGTTAAAAAAACACTGCTCGAGCAGTCCCGAGGCCAGCTTTTGGACGGGTTACATGAAATATAGTCCTTCAGGAAAAACAAGTCTGGATTTACTCCTCCTGTTTCTACTCGGGCTTCAGAGCTGGTGTTTGCCCGCGTCCCGTCCAATTTTTGTTCTGCCACAGTTTAAAAAGACAGGACTTTGGGTGAATTTCAATGGCTCTGTGTTTCAAGACGACTCCCTTGAGTGTGCATCACAGCTGTACACCGCTAGTTTGGAATTTAAAGGAGCCCGGGATTAATAAATCATAAGCCCAACTCTCCCGCACTCCTCAGTCACCTTTTTTGTTGTACCTAACGCCCCGATTCCCAGCAGGCCGAGCGCAGAAAGGCGTGTAAGAGAGAGAACGGCGGGAGACAAACAGGTGGCGCAAACCCCGGCGGGGCCCTGCGTCGCCGTGCGAAGCCTACCCGACTCCGTCCTATCAAAGCGGGCTGGGAGACCTCGCCGCGCTTCCTTGCAAGTCCCTCGCCGTGCACACTAAACGGCCTCTGGGAAAAGCACTCCAGGTGCTCATTGACTTGCATGAGGCCTGCCTTTGGTTTCTCACGCCAGCGCATAAGAAAGACAGACGAGCCGCCATTGATCTATTGTAGTAAGTTCCTCTCTCTCGTGCACAATGAAGATCACGTAATAGCAACAATGAGGATTCAACCGCCGTTGATTGCTGTTGTTGTCGGCTTGAAACACCGACAAATGTCCAGCAAAGAACCAACTTGGTACGACGTGTCTGCGGAATGCCCGGCCCGGCGTAAGTGAGACGCGGTTTGCTCTCAAGGACACTCGGCATCCCAAGGTACTTGTTGAAGAGAAGGAATATTATTAACCTCGGTGGCACACGCTCCTACGTCTTTATATTTCTCAGGCAGAACCGTCAAATCATTACATTAACACATTTCTCTAAATGGGGGAAAAAAACTCATTTGACTTGGGGAAAATTGCTCGGCGGCTGAGGTCAAAACAATGCCACAACAGTGGCGGAAATAGGCCGTTTTAAAAATAACTAGAAAGGAGAGAAAAGTTATCGGTCAGAGCTTGTAAGTCGGACACGTTTCCATTGAGGGTTGGACTCCGCCAAGGCTGCCCTTTGTCACCCGTTCTGTTCATAACTTTTATGGACAGAATTTCTAGGCGCAGTCAAGGCGTTGAGGGGATCCAGGTTTGGTGGCTGCAGGATTAGGTCTCTGCTTTTTGCAGCTAATATGGTTTTGCTGGCTTCATCTGGCCAGGATCTTCGTCTCTGACTGGATCAGTTCGCAGCCGAGTGTGAAGCGACTGGGATGAGAATCAGCGCCTCCAAGTCCGAGTCCATGGTTCTCGCCCGGGAAAGGCTGGAGTGCCATCTCCAAGATGGGGAGGAGATCTTGCCCCAAGTGGAGGAGTTAAAGTACCTGGGAGTCTTGCTCACGAGTGAGGGAAGAGTGGGTCGTGAGATCGGTGCGGCGTCTTCAGTAATGCGGACGCTGTATCGATCCGTTGTGGTGAAGAAGGAGCTTAGCCGGAAGGCAAATCTCTCAATTTACCGGTCGATCTATGTTCCCATCCTCACCTATGGTCATGAGCTTTGGGTTATGACCCAAAGGACAAGATCACGGGTACAAGCAGCCGAAATGAGTTTCCTCCGCCGGGTGGCGGGTCCCTCCCTTAGAGATAGGGTGAGAAGCTCTGTCATCCGGGAGGAGCTTAGAGTAAGTCTTCAGCGATGCGGACGCTGTATCGATCCGTTGTGGTGAAGAAGGAGCTGAGCCGGAAGGCAAAGCTCTCAATTTACCAGTCAATCTACGTTCCCATCCTCACCTATGGTCATGAGCTTTGGGTTATGACTGAAAGGACAAGGTCACGGGTACAAACGGCCGAAATGAGTTTCCTCCGCCGGGTGGCGGATCTCTCCCTTAGAGATAGGGTGAGAAGCTCTGTCATCCGGGAGGAGCTCAGAGTAAGTCTTCAGCGGTGCGGACGCTGTATCGATCCGTTGTGGTGAAGAAGGAGCTGAGGCAGAAGGCAAATCTCTCAATTTACCGGTCGATCTACGTTCCCATTCTCACCTATGGTCATGAGCTTTGGGTTATGACCGAAAGGACAAGATCACGGGTACAAGCGGCCGAAATGAGTTTCCTCCGCCGGGTGGCGGGTCTCTCCCTTAGAGATAGGGTGAGAAGCTCTGTCATCCGGGAGGAGCTTAGAGTAAGTCTTCAGCGATGCGGACGCTGTATCGATCCGTTGTGGTGAAGAAGGAGCTGAGCCGGAAGGCAAAGCTCTCAATTTCCCAGTCGATCTACGTTCCCATCCTCACCTATGGTCATGAGCTTTGGGTTATGACTGAAAGGACAAGGTCACGGGTACAAGCGGCCGAAATGAGTTTCCTCCGCCGGGTGGCGGATCTCTCCCTTAGAGATAGGGTGAGAAGCTCTGTCATCCGGGAGGAGCTCAGAGTAAGTCTTCAGCGGTGCGGACGCTGTATCGATCCGTTGTGGTGAAGAAGGAGCTGAGGCAGAAGGCAAATCTCTCAATTTACCGGTCGATCTACGTTCCCATTCTCACCTATGGTCATGAGCTTTGGGTTATGACCGAAAGGACAAGATCACGGGTACAAGCGGCCGAAATGAGTTTCCTCCGCCGGGTGGCGGGTCTCTCCCTTAGAGATAGGGTGAGAAGCTCTGTCATCCGGGAGGAGCTTAGAGTAAGTCTTCAGCGATGCGGACGCTGTATCGATCCGTTGTGGTGAAGAAGGAGCTGAGCCGGAAGGCAAAGCTCTCAATTTACCGGTCGCTCTACGTTCCCATCCTCACCTATGGTCATGAGCTTTGGGTTATGACTGAAAGGACAAGGTCACGGGTACAAGCGGCCGAAATGAGTTTCCTCCGCCGGGTGGCGGATCTCTCCCTTAGAGATAGGGTGAGAAGCTCTGTCATCCGGGAGGAGCTCAGAGTAAGTCTTCAGCGATGCGGACGCTGTATCGATCCGTTGTGGTGAAGAAGGAGCTGAGCCGGAAGGCAAAGCTCTCAATTTACCGGTCGATCTACGTTCCCATCCTCACCTATGGTCATGAGCTTTGGGTTATGACCGAAAGGACAAGATCACGGGTACAAGCGGCCGAAATGAGTTTCCTCCGCCGGGTGGCGGATCTCTCCCTTAGAGATAGGGTGAGAAGCTCTGTCATCCGGGAGGAGCTCAGAGTAAGTCTTCAGCGGTGCGGACGCTGTATCGATCCGTTGTGGTGAAGAAGGAGCTGAGCCGGAAGGCAAAGCTCTCAATTTACCGGTCGATCTACGTTCCCATCCTCACCTATGGTCATGAGCTTTGGGTTATGACTGAAAGGACAAGGTCACGGGTACAAGCGGCCGAAATGAGTTTCCTCCGCCGGGTGGCGGGTCTCTCCCTTAGAGATAGGGTGAGAAGCTCTGTCATCCGGGAGGAGCTCAGAGTAAGTCTTCAGCGATGCGGACGCTGTATCGATCCGTTATGGTGAGGAAGGAGCTGAGTCTGAAGGCAAAGCTCTCAATTTACCGGTCGATCTACGTTCCCATCTCACCTATGGTCATGAGCTTTGGGTTATGACTGAAAGGACAAGATCACGGGTACAAACGGCCCAAATGAGTTTCCTCCGTCGGGTGGCGAGTCTCTCCCTTAGAGATAGGGTGAGAAGCTCTGTCATCCGGGAGGAGCTCAGAGTAAGTCTTCAGCGGTGCGGACGCTGTATCGATCCGTTGTGGTGAAGAAGGAGCTGAGCCGGAAGGCAAAGCTCTCAATTTCCCGGTCGATCTACGTTCCCATCCTCACCTATGGTCATGAGCTTTGGGTTATGACCGAAAGGACAAGGTCACGGGTACAAGCGGCCGAAATGAGTTTCCTCCGCCGGGTTTCGGGTCTCTCCCTTAGGGATAGGGTGAGAAGCTCTGTCATCCGGTAAAGCCGCTGCTCCTCCACATGGAGAGGAGCCAGATGAGGTGGTCCGGGCATCTGCTAAGGATGCCACCTGAACGCTTCCCTAGGGAGGTGTTTAGGGCACGTCTGACCGGCAGGAGGCCACGGGGAAGACCCAGGACACGTTGGGAAGACTATGTCTCCCGGCTGGCCTGGGAACGTGTGGGGATCCCCCGGAAGGAGCTGGACGAAGTGGCTGGGGAGAGGGAAGTCTGGGCGTTGTTGTTGCACTATTGAGGCACGGATGAGGAGATGCTGCTCCGTTATTGATTGAAGTAAAGTCTGAATGTCATTAAAAACAGTTAGCTCCATCTTTTGACACTTCTTCCACTCCCGTCCTTGCACGCTACACCGCTACAACAAAGATGACGGGGAGAAGACGCTGTCGAAGTGGAGGCACGCAAATAAGACCACCCATAAAACGGTGCATCCTGAAGTGCGACTTGAAGATGATCATCTATGCAACATTTTGACCAAATAACCACCATCACATGTTATGTAGACCACAAGGAAGTCTTTTACATTTAGAAAAAAAAATCATAATAATAATGCGCCTTATAATCTGGTGCACCTTATATATGAAAAAAGATCGAAAACAGACCATTCATCAGCGGTGCGCCCTATGGTCTGGAAAACACGGCACATTAAATGTGCCGATAATATAAAGCAAGTTTACCTGTGTCGTGACCTGCATATTGGACAAACGTTTCAGGTGTCAGGCAATTACCCACTGTGCTTTATTTAGCTAATTTACACAAGAAGTGGTGCCAGAGGAAAAGGTCAAACTAGGACCAAATGGACTGAAATCTTCAGGGAAATCTAAGCGTCGGCCACCACGTCGGCGGTAATATGCCCTTTAGACTTTGAGACATGTTTTGTACAAGTGGAAATTTGGGCCTGTGGGGCAGGTAAAGTAAAGGTCAAAGGATCACCGCTATGTTGAGAAATGGTCTTCCCAGAGGATTTCAATGCTCTGCTGGTGCTCCTGCAGGATTTTAAGCCCGGTGACTTAATAAAGACATCATATTTTACTTCATCGAATGGTGAACTGACTTACAGTTTCCAAATAAAACTGATTATGGATACATGAATATACAAAAATGAAGTAAAACTATTGTTTTGATCATTTAATTGCATGTTTTTGGTCCATGACTACATCAAAACTGATGAGCAAAAAATAAATATAAATAAAATAATGTATAGACACCATATGCTGTGTTTCTGTCATGGGTATTTTGTTAACTTGCAACATTTTTAAACACTTTTTTTTATTTTATTCTTGTGTTTAAATATTGCATGCCCTGCTGGTTCCAGCCTTGCAACGCTGCTGGAAATGTGAATTTCTCTTAAAGACGAATAAAGTGTCTTTGTTCACTCAGAATGTTCTCCAGCACAATTCAACTCAACTTAAGGTACAATTCCGGCAATAAGAATTCAGTAAAGAGGACGCAAAATAGAATACTAATGGCTCACATCCTTTTTTAGCTGTTTTTTTTCCTCTTTTTCATTTCCACTGTTAGGGTGAACCAAACCTACACTTGTGTGTTTACGATAGTAATACTATAAAGTTCCATAATGTGGCCTTCAGTGTGTCGGCTCCAAGCCAAAGTGCCGGTGACAAAAAGTAAGGAAAACATTGTACAAAACCCAAAAGCAGTGAAGTTGTCACGTTGTGTAAATGGTAAATAAAAAGAGAATACAATGATTTGCAAATCCTTTTCAACTTATATTCAATTGAATAGACTGCAAAGACAAGATATTTCATGTTTGAACAGGTGAACTTTAGTTTTTTTTGCAAATAATCATGAACTTAGAATTTAATGGCAGCAACACATTGCAAAAAAGGCATTTTTACCACTGTGTTACATGGCCTTTCCTTTTAACAACACTCAGTAAAGGTTTGGGAACTGAGGAGACACATTTTTGAAGTGGAATTATTTCCCATTCTTGTTTGATGTACAGCTTAAGTTGTTCAACAGTCTCCGTTGTCAT
>NC_084557.2:6370000-6380000 GCF_033978685.3 Nerophis lumbriciformis | reverse complement strand
TATTTGTCATTATGATGTGCAGAGATGTTTTCTAATGACCGCAAGTCTTCAACTATACTAAGTATTTCTATGGTTGGAATCTGCGCTTTTGCATGATATTTTAGTGACTAGTGTTGTTATATTATTATTATTAATTATTATTATTATTAATATTATTTCAATACTTTTCGGTACTTTTCTAAATAAAGGGTACCAGAAAAAATTGCATTATTGGCTTTATTTTAACAAAAAATATTAGGGTGCGGCGGACCGGTACTTTTCAGAGGCGGTATGGTACCGAATATGATTCATTAGTATCGCGGTACTATACTAATACTCGTATACCGTACAACCCTACTAGTTACTATGGTAATCTACGTCACAGCAGGTCAGACGAGGCCCCAAGCAGTGTGGGTGTGGCTTGATTGTAAAATATGTCGCTTGAGAGGGGGTGTGACGTTTATACATTCTCAATATTCAGGGTTTTATCGTTCATAGAAAAAAAAATTCCATTTTGTTTTTAAGGTGGTTTGTCATAAAAATTTTAGCATTCAATCAGACTTTATTGTGAGGTTTTGTATTAGTTTTCCTAAAAAAATAGATATACCGGCCCCCAGACACATTTGTATTCTTTATTTGGCCCCCGAGTCAAAATAGTTGCCCAGGCCTGGACTAGATAGTGGATGTCAGGTGTAGATCCACCCATGGCGTTTGTTTACATTGTGACGCCGGTGAGCTATTGTATCCTCCTACGGTGTGTAGTGAAGCATCTTTAGCTATTCCTCGTCCTGCAGTGATAATAATACTTGTAAGAAACGTACTTCATTTGTCGCCATGGAGGTGAGGATTAGTGATTTAGAAGTAGCTAAAATATATAACTTCACCTTTATCTTTACTTTTTAGGCCAAAATGCGTCCATTCTGCCTTTTCTGTCTACACGCTGTGTCTGCTTGTAAGTACTCTATGTGTGTGCGCGCTGCCGAACATGCTCCTCTGCTGGTAAAACCAGCAATGTCAGGACGTGACGACGACGCCCCATAATGCCCGTTAAAAAAAAAGAAGGGGTGCAGGGATTTTTTAGAGGTGGTATAGTACCGAATATGAGTCATTAGTATCGCAGTACAACCCTACTTACTTCTTTTGCAAACCTTTTCATCGGTGGTGCATTACTGCAAACACAGCAGTATGTTGTTGCTGTGACGACACATGAAATGTTAGTTTGACACTACATAAACGTCAGAAACAGTCATGCAGCGAGCAGATGTGCCCATGAGGCCGATGACTCCCAGCTCCTATCATCCCAGTCATTGTTGGCTGAAGAGAATCCTTAAGCCTCTCATTGTTTGCAGTTTGACCAGGTGCTTGGCACGTAACAAACCCTGCATCCATCTGCCAAGAAGTGCTGGCTCGCATGCAACAACACTGCATACGTCTCCTCTCCTGCTCCAAATGCAAACACAGTGTGTGTGTGTGTGTGTGTGTGTGTGTGTGTGTGTGTGTGTGTGTGTGTGTGTGTGTGTGTGTGTGTGACTGGTGCTTATAGTTGCAAGGAATAAAGTGCTAAAAACCTAATAGTATACGTGGTGAAATATTTAAGAAGAAAGCCCCGGCGCTGTTTACTTGTGCCGCTGCCCCCTGGATGTGTTTGAACTTCCTTGCAAGAAACACACTAATTAATATTTCACCGCAAATTAAAACATTGTGAGGAGAGGAGCTCTTTTAGAATGTCTCTGCCAGTTTCGGTCATCAATTACAGAGGCGGCGTGGACTCTTGACTTTCCTTCAAATTCCATGAGAGTCGCAGAAAAGAGTTGATCTGATATTTTATGAGAGGTTTTAATTTAAAAAAAATGGAGTGTTTTGTCCACATTGTACATGGTACAGCTTAGTTAGGCCGTCCAAAAGTAAAAGTAAACAAATGTTTATGTTCATGTTTGTGTTTACTATTAATGGATTTAAACTAATATACAAACATGGGGTCTAGTTCAAATATAGAGATGAGGGTTTTTATTTGACTTGCTGTTGTACTCTGACTCATAGTGTTAACATGTGCTCAATGTTTCCTTACCATTGTTGCTATGTTGTTTATTACCATTGTTGCCATATTGTCTATTACCATTGTTGCTATGTTGTCCATTACCATTGTTGCTATGTTGTCTATTACCATTGTTGATATATTGTCTATTACCATTGTTGCTATGTTGTCCATTACCATTGTTGCTATGTTGTCTATTACCATTGTTGATATATTGTCTATTACCATTGTTGCTATGTTGTCTATTACCATTGTTGCTATGTTGTCAATTACCATTGTTGCTATATTGTCCATTATCATTGTTACTATATTGTCTATTACCATTGTTGCTATATTGTCCATTACCATTGTTGCTATATTGTCCATTACCATTGTTGCTATATTGTCCATTACCATTGTTGCTGTATTGTCCATTACCATTGTTGCTAAATTGTCTTTTACCATTGTTGCTATGTTGTTTATTACCATTGTTGCCATATTGTCTATTACCATTGTTGCTATGTTGTCTATTACCATTGTTGCTATGTTGTCCATTACCATTGTTGCCATATTGTCTATTACCATTGTTGCTATGTTGTCCATTACCATTGTTGCCATATTGTCTATTACCATTGTTGCTATGTTGTCTATTACCATTGTTGCTATGTTGTCCATTACCATTGTTGCCATATTGTCTATTACCATTGTTGCTATGTTGTCCATTACCATTGTTGCCATATTGTCTATTACCATTGTTGCTATGTTGTCTATTACCATTGTTACTATGTTGTCTATTACCATTGTTGCTATGTTGTCCATTACCATTGTTGCTATGTTGTCTATTACCATTGTTGCTATGTTGTCTATTACCATTGTTGCTATGTTGTCTATTACCAATGTTGCTATATTGTCCATTTTAATTGTTGCTACATTGTCTATTACCATTGTTGCTGTATTGTCTATTACCATTGT
The DNA here is from genome assembly GCF_033978685.3 of Nerophis lumbriciformis. Taxonomy (NCBI): domain Eukaryota; kingdom Metazoa; phylum Chordata; class Actinopteri; order Syngnathiformes; family Syngnathidae; genus Nerophis; species Nerophis lumbriciformis. Next base: position 6,377,035 of record NC_084557.2, on the reverse strand, counting down.
TGCTATATTGTCTATTACCATTGTTGCTATATTGTCCATTACCATTGTAGCTATGTTGTCCATGACCATTGTTGCTATGTTGTCTATTACCATTGTTACTATGTTGTCTATTACCATTGTTGCTATGTTGTCCATTACCATTGTTGCTATATTGTCTATTACCATTGTTGCTATGTTGTCCATGACCATTGTTGCTATGTTGTCTATTACCATTGTTACTATGTTGTCTATTACCATTGTTGCTATGTTGTCCATTACCATTGTTGCCATATTGTCTATTACCATTGTTGCTATGTTGTCCATTACCATTGTTGCCATATTGTCTATTACCATTGTTGCTATGTTGTCTATTACCATTGTTGCTATGTTGTCTATTACCATTGTTGCTATGTTGTCCATTACCATTGTTGCTATGTTGTCTATTACCATTGTTGCTATGTTGTCTATTACCATTGTTGCTATGTTGTCTATTACCAATGTTGCTATATTGTCCATTTTAATTGTTGCTACATTGTCTATTACCATTGTTGCTGTATTGTCTATTACCATTGTTGCTATATTGTCTATTACCATTGTTGCTATATTGTCCATTACCATTGTAGCTATGTTGTCCATGACCATTGTTGCTATGTTGTCTATTACCATTGTTACTATGTTGTCTATTACCATTGTTGCTATGTTGTCCATTACCATTGTTGCTATATTGTCTATTACCATTGTTGCTATGTTGTCCATGACCATTGTTGCTATGTTGTCTATTACCATTGTTACTATGTTGTCTATTACCATTGTTGCTATGTTGTCCATTACCATTGTTGCTATATTGTCTATTACCATTGTTGCTATATTGTCTATTACCATTGTTGCTTTGTTGTCTATTACCATTGTTGCTATATTGTCTATTACCATTGTTGCTATAATGTCCATTACCATTGTTGCTATGTTGTCTATTACCATTGTTGCTATAGTGTCTATTACCATTGTTGCTATAGTGTCTATTACCATTGTTGCTATAAAGTTAAAAGTTAAAGTTAAAGTACCAATGATTGTCACACACACACTAGGTGTGGCGAAATTATTCTCTGCATTTGACCCATCACCCTTGATCACCCCCTGGGAGGTGAGGGGAGCAGTGGGCAGCAGCGGTGGCTGCGCCCGGGAATCATTTTGGTGATTTAACCCCCAATTCCAACCCTTGATGCTGAGTGCCAAGCAGGGAGGTAATGGGTCCCATTTTTATAGTCTTTGGTATGACTCGGCCGGGATTTGAACTCCCAACCTACCGATCTCAGGACGGACACTCTAACCACTAGGCCACTGAGTAGGTATATTGTATATTACCATTGTTGCTATGTTGTCTATTACCATTGTTGCTATGTTGTCTATTACCATTGTTGCTATGTTGTCTATTACCATTGTTGCTATGTTGTCTATTACCATTGTTGCTATGTTGTCTATTACCATTGTTGCTATATTGTCCATTACCATTGTTGCTATGTTGTCCATTACCATTGTTGCTACATTGTCCATTATAATTGTTGCTACATTGTCTATTACCATTGTTGCTGTATTGTCTATTACCATTGTTGCTATATTGTCCATTACCATTGTTGCTATATTGTCCATTACCATTGTAGCTATGTTGTCCATGACCATTGTTGCTATGTTGTCTATTACCATTGTTGCTATGTTGTCCATTACCATTGTTGCTATATTGTCCAATACCATTGTTGCTATATTGTCCATTACCATTGTTGCTATATTGTCTATTACCATTGTTGCTATGTTGTCTATTACCATTGTTACTATGTTGTCTATTACCATAGTTGCTATGTTGTCTATTACCATTGTTGCTATATTGTCTATTACCATTGTTGCTATAATGTTGCTATAATGTTGCTATATTGTCCATTACCATTGTTGCCATATTGTCTATTACCATTGTTGCTATGTTGTCTATTAACATTGTTGCTATATTGTCCATTACCATTGTTGCTATATTGTCTATTACCATTGTTGCTATGTTGTCCATGACCATTGTTGCTATGTTGTCTATTACCATTGTTACTATGTTGTCTATTACCATTGTTGCTATGTTGTCCATTACCATTGTTGCTATATTGTCTATTACCATTGTTGCTATATTGTCTATTACCATTGTTGCTTTGTTGTCTATTACCATTGTTGCTATATTGTCTATTACCATTGTTGCTATAATGTCCATTACCATTGTTGCTATGTTGTCTATTACCATTGTTGCTATAGTGTCTATTACCATTGTTGCTATAGTGTCTATTACCATTGTTGCTATAAAGTTAAAAGTTAAAGTTAAAGTACCAATGATTGTCACACACACACTAGGTGTGGCGAAATTATTCTCTGCATTTGACCCATCACCCTTGATCACCCCCTGGGAGGTGAGGGGAGCAGTGGGCAGCAGCGGTGGCTGCGCCCGGGAATCATTTTGGTGATTTAACCCCCAATTCCAACCCTTGATGCTGAGTGCCAAGCAGGGAGGTAATGGGTCCCATTTTTATAGTCTTTGGTATGACTCGGCCGGGATTTGAACTCCCAACCTACCGATCTCAGGACGGACACTCTAACCACTAGGCCACTGAGTAGGTATATTGTATATTACCATTGTTGCTATGTTGTCTATTACCATTGTTGCTATGTTGTCTATTACCATTGTTGCTATGTTGTCTATTACCATTGTTGCTATGTTGTCTATTACCATTGTTGCTATGTTGTCTATTACCATTGTTGCTATATTGTCCATTACCATTGTTGCTATGTTGTCCATTACCATTGTTGCTACATTGTCCATTATAATTGTTGCTACATTGTCTATTACCATTGTTGCTGTATTGTCTATTACCATTGTTGCTATATTGTCCATTACCATTGTTGCTATATTGTCCATTACCATTGTAGCTATGTTGTCCATGACCATTGTTGCTATGTTGTCTATTACCATTGTTGCTATGTTGTCCATTACCATTGTTGCTATATTGTCCAATACCATTGTTGCTATATTGTCCATTACCATTGTTGCTATATTGTCTATTACCATTGTTGCTATGTTGTCTATTACCATTGTTACTATGTTGTCTATTACCATAGTTGCTATGTTGTCTATTACCATTGTTGCTATATTGTCTATTACCATTGTTGCTATAATGTTGCTATAATGTTGCTATATTGTCCATTACCATTGTTGCCATATTGTCTATTACCATTGTTGCTATGTTGTCTATTAACATTGTTGCTATATTGTCCATTACCATTGTTGCTATATTGTCTATTACCATTGTTGCTATGTTGTCCATTACCATTGTTGCTATGTTGTCCATTACCATTGTTGCTATGTTGTCCATTACCATTATTGCTATATTGTCTATTACCATTGTTACTATGTTGTCTATTACCATTGTTGCTATGTTGTCTATTACCATTGTTGCTATATTGTCTTTTACCATTGTTGCTATGTTGTCTATTACCATTGTTGCTATGTTGTCTATTACCATTGTTGCTATGTTGACTATTACCATTGTTGCTATAGTGTCTATTACCATTGTTGCTATGTTGTCCATTACCATTGTTGCTATATTGTCCACTACCATTGTTGCTATATTGTCCATTACTATCGTTGCTATATTGTCCATTACCATTGTTGCTATATTGTCCATTACCATTGTTGCTATGTTGTCTATTAGCATTGTTGCTATATTGTCCATTACCATTGTTGCTATGTTGTCTATTACCATTGTTGCTATATTGTCCAATACCATTGTTGCTATATTGTCCATTACCATTGTTGCTATTTTGTCTATTACCATTGTTGCTATTTTGTCTATTACCATTGTTGCTATATTGTCTATTACCATTGTTGCGATATTGTCTATTACCATTGTTGCTATGTTGTACATTACCATTGTTGCTATATTGTTGCTATATTGTTGCTATATTTTCTATTACCATTGTTGCTATGTTGTCTATTACCATTGTTGCTATATTGTCTATTACCATTGTTGCTATGTTGTCCATTACCATTGTTGCTATATTGTTGCTATATTGTCTATTACCATTGTTGCTATATTGTCCATTACCATTGTTGCTATGTTGTCCATTACCATTGTTGCTATATTGTCCATTACCATTGTTGCTATATTGTCTATTACCATTGTTGCTGTATTGTCCATTACCATTGTTGCTATATTGTCCATTACCATTGTTGCTATGTTGTCCATTACCATTGTTGCTATATTGTCCATTACCATTGTTGCTACATTGTCCATTATCATTGTTGCTACATTGTCTATTACCATTGTTGCTATATTGTATATTACCATTGTTGCTATATTGTCTATTACCATTGTTGCTATATTGTCTATTAACATTGTTGCTATATTGTCCATTAACATTGTTGCTATATTGTCCATTACCATTGTTGCTATGTTGTCCATTACCATTGTTGCTATATTGTCCATTACCATTGTTGCTATATTGTCTATTACCATTGTTGCTGTATTGTCCATTACCATTGTTGCTATATTGTCCATTACCATTGTTGCTATGTTGTCCATTACCATTGTTGCTATATTGTCCATTACCATTGTTGCTACATTGTCCATTATCATTGTTGCTACATTGTCTATTACCATTGTTGCTATATTGTATATTACCATTGTTGCTATATTGTCTATTACCATTGTTGCTATATTGTCTATTAACATTGTTGCTATATTGTCCATTAACATTGTTGCTATATTGTCCATTACCATTGTTGCTATGTTGTCCATTACCATTGTTGCTATATTGTCCATTACCATTGTTGCTATATTGTCTATTACCATTGTTGCTGTATTGTCCATTACCATTGTTGCTATATTGTCCATTACCATTGTTGCTATGTTGTCCATTACCATTGTTGCTATATTGTCCATTACCATTGTTGCTACATTGTCCATTATCATTGTTGCTACATTGTCTATTACCATTGTTGCTATATTGTATATTACCATTGTTGCTATATTGTCTATTACCATTGTTGCTATGTTGTCCATTACCATTGTTGCTATATTGTCCATTACCATTGTTGCTACATTGTCCATTATCATTGTTGCTACATTGTCTATTACCATTGTTGCTATATTGTATATTACCATTGTTGCTATATTGTCTATTACCATTGTTGCTATATTGTCTATTAACATTGTTGCTATATTGTCCATTAACATTGTTGCTATATTGTCCATTACCATTGTTGCTATGTTGTCCATTACCATTGTTGCTATATTGTCCATTACCATTGTTGCTATATTGTCTATTACCATTGTTGCTGTATTGTCCATTACCATTGTTGCTATATTGTCCATTACCATTGTTGCTATGTTGTCCATTACCATTGTTGCTATATTGTCCATTACCATTGTTGCTACATTGTCCATTATCATTGTTGCTACATTGTCTATTACCATTGTTGCTATATTGTATATTACCATTGTTGCTATATTGTCTATTACCATTGTTGCTATATTGTCTATTAACATTGTTGCTATATTGTCCATTAACATTGTTGCTATATTGTCCATTACCATTGTTGCTATGTTGTCCATTACCATAGTTGCTATGTTGTCTATTACCATTGTTGCTATATTGTCCATTACCATTGTTGCTATGTTGTCCATTACCATTGTTGCTAGATTGTCCATTACCATTGTTGTTATATTGTCTATTACCACTGTTGCTATATTGTTGCTATATTGTCTATTACCATTGTTGCAATGTCGTCTATTACCATTGTTGCTATGTTGTCTATTACCATTGTTGCTATATTGTCTATTACCATTGTAGTTATATTGTCTATTACCATTGTTGCTATATTGTCTATTACCATTATTGCTATGTTGTCAATTACCATTGTTGCTATATTGTCAATTACCATTGTTGCTATATTGTCCATTACCATTGTTGCTATATTGTCCATTACCATTGTTGCTATATTGTCTATTACCATTGTTGCTATATTGTCTATTACCATTTTTGCTATATTGTCCATTACCATTGTTGCTATATTGTTGCTATAATGTTGCTATATTGTCCATTACCATTGTTGCTATGTTGTCTATTACCATTGTTGCTATATTCATTCTTCCTATATTGTTGCTACAAATGATTGTTGCAGTGTAATAATTATTGTTACCTGTGGTAAAGCCACCACGATACAACATTTGTATTATAATCCTTGAACAAAGTAACAGTGAAGCTCAATGTATTAATCACTGAATGGAGAACGGGGGGTGGGATTAAATAGGTAAATATAATTCTTTTTTTCCCCCTTTTATTTCTTTTTTTTAATATACCCTGCTTTTTTTTTTTTTTTCTTTTTTTTTTGCTGGGAAATCCAGTTTTTGTCCTTCTTTCCCAGGGTCTTACAGGTTCTGCTTTAATTTTTTCGCTACTGCAACACTCATTTAAAGAGTGTGGCAAGTTTCATGCTCTGGGATTTAATCAAATAACAATCATGGACCCACATTAAGACGACAGCAAAAAATGTTTTGCCAAAATGTTGAAATATATTGACAAAAAGGAAACTTACTGTATTATATAAGTAAAGAAGAAGAGGCAGCATTTTTACGCTTTCTGCAAAATCCAGGAATAAATGTCAGTCAGATTGAAAAATGTCTCTGAATCGATTATATTCAAATACCCTGACAATGTATTAAATCCACAAACTGCTGTTAAACTGTATAACACTGAGGAGATGGTGACTTATTGTGATGTGGAGAAATCACATATTTTTACCAATTTTCCCAGGAGATTTCCAATATTTTGAAATGCAAATGTTGATGCTCCTCAAAGACACACACCATCCCCTGGTGCCGAATAAACCACAACATTAGCGCCGCATTGAACATTTTGCAGACGTTTCCCTAAAAATAATGTACAAAAGCCAAACGCAGTGAAGTTGTCACGTTGTGTAAATGGTAAATAAAAAGAGAATAGAATGATTTGCAAATCCTTTTCAACTTG
>NC_084557.2:6357500-6365000 GCF_033978685.3 Nerophis lumbriciformis | reverse complement strand
AATTGCATTCAAAAGGTGTAACTTGTACATTATATTTATTCATTGCACACAGACTGATGCATTCAAATGTTTATTTCATTTAATTTTGATGATTTGAAGTGGCAACAAATGAAAATCCAAAATTCCGTGTGTCACAAAATTAGAATATTACTTAAGGCTAATACAAAAAAGGGATTTTTAGAAATGTTGGCCAACTGAAAAGTATGAAAATGAAAAATATGAGCATGTACAATACTCAATACTTGGTTGGAGCTCCTTTTGCCTCAATTACTGCGTTAATGCGGCGTGGCATGGAGTCGATGAGTTTCTGGCACTGCTCAGGTGTTATGAGAGCCCAGGTTGCTCTGATAGTGGCCTTCAACTCTTCTGCGTTTTTGGGTCTGGCATTCTGCATCTTCCTTTTCACAATACCCCACAGATTTTCTATGGGGCTAAGGTCAGGGGAGTTGGCGGGCCAATTTAGAACAGAAATACCATGGTCCGTAAACCAGGCACGGGTAGATTTTGCGCTGTGTGCAGGCGCCAAGTCCTGTTGGAACTTGAAATCTCCATCTCCATAGAGCAGGTCAGCAGCAGGAAGCATGAAGTGCTCTAAAACTTGCTGGTAGACGGCTGCGTTGACCCTGGATCTCAGGAAACAGAGTGGACTAATTTACTGGCTTTTACCTGTATATATATCAAAGAATAAACATTAAATGTAATATATTACTTAAATTTTTTTCTGTCAAAATGGAAACGATGAAAACAGTAAGAAAGATGAAGTATGCACATTATTCCCAGGCTTTCGCGGGCCACATTAAATGAGGTGTCGGGCCGGATCTGGCCCCCAGGCCTTGAGTTTGACACCTGTGCTATATAACATGTTTTTCTTCTTCGGATAGAAAACTGGATAATTTGTCAAGGGAAAGCCCGCGATTCCCGAATAGGCTGTACAGTTTGAAGTTGGAACGGTTTGAATCGGGTGAAAAATGTGGAAGGGAGAGCGCGCCAAAATCTGGAGAAGAAGTTGAGTAAATCGATTAATTTTGGTGTAGAAAAACCTCATTGTGTGAATGTTTTGGAACATTCACACAATGAGGTAGATCCCGTCCACTTGGTCAATTGAAAAGTAGTTCGCCTGCAGAAAAATTGTGGACACCCCTGACTCAAACCCTCAGAGCAACAGTCAGACGAATACATGTGACGGTAGGAAATGGTGAAGTCCGAACATACAAGCCCGATAAATGGACACATTTGTTTAATGACGACAACGTGGGTGTAGTCACACAACCGCTACATCTGCCCTGCAGAGCGGGAACTGATTTTAAATTCTAACAAGAACCAAATTCTCAAATCATCACTGCGAGAGATTACTTTCCCCCAGCAGACATTTCTCTAATGTGTCCAATTAACAGGAATAGAGTTCCAATTAAAATGTCACTTCCCCCAAAAAATAATAATTAGAGATAAAGTTGCCGGTGACAACGGGTCAGTAATTCATTCTGACTGGTGAAATGAACACGGCACGAACATGCCTGTCCACGTGTCGCTTTATTTGGACGGAGCCCAAGACGTAAAGATTCTGGCAGAGGTTCCGCGGCTTGTAACTGCAGACTGAGCCTCTGTTTGACGACAGTGTGCAGTTTAAAGCCTCTCAGACAAAAAGGTCGGATCGAATTAAAACTATTTGATCACGCCGCCGCCAGCTGCTTCCCCTCCGCCACCCCCCGTTTTCTCGCCGTTACGCAACTGTGAACATCTGTTTCTTCACCACAGACATGATGTGCAGCGTACCACAGCACTTACACTGGATGCGAGTGTTTCATGCAATCAAACCTCAGACACAGGGTGTGTGAAGTTCAATTATTGTTCAATCTCCTTAGTAAATCAAATAATCTGACTTTAACATCAACTCTCCTAAGACCCCAACAACTATTGGAACAATGCATGCAGGCAAGTGTCTCTTTTGGGACTGTTCTACAGGGATTAAGATTATAAGAAACTGCTTTATGGACAGAATTTCTAGGCGCAGTCAAGGCGTTGAGGGGATCCGGTTTGGTGGCTGCAGGATTAGGTCTCTGCTTTTTGCAGATGATGTGGTCCTGATGGCTTCATCTGGCCAGGATCTTCAGCTCTCACTGGATCGGTTCGCAGCCGAGTGTGAAGCGACTAGGATGAGAATCAGCACCTCCAAGTCCGAGTCCATGGGTGAAGTGCCATCTCCGGGTTGGGGAGGAGATCTTGCCCCAAGTGGAGGAGTTCAAGTACCTCGGAGTCTTGTTCACGAGTGAGGGAAGAGTGGATCGTGAGATCGACAGGCGGATCGGTGCGGCGATCTTCAGTAATGCGGACGCTGTATCGATCCGTTGTGGTGAAGAAGGAGCTGAGCCGGAAGGCAAAGCTCTCAATTTACCGGTCGATCTACGTTCCCATCCTCACCTGTGGTCATGAGCTTTGGGTTATGACCGAAACGACAAGATAACGGGTACAAGCGGCCCAAATGAGTTTCCTCCGCCGGGTGGCGGGTCTCTCTCTTAGAGGTAGTGTGAGAAGCTCTGTCATCCGGGAGGAACTCAAAGTAAAGCCGCTGCTCCTCCACATGGAGAGGAGCCAAATGAGGTGGTTCGGGCATCTGCTCAGGATGCCACCCCGAACGCCTCCCTAGGGAGGTGTTTAGGGCACGTCTGACCAGTAGGAGGCCACGGGGAAGACCCAGGACACTGGGAACGCCTCGGGATCCCCCGGGAAGAGCTGGACGAAGTGGCTGGGGTGAGGCTGCTTAGGCTTCTGCCTCCGCGACCCGACCTCGGATAAGCGGAGGAAGATGGATGGATGGGCTTAACTCTAAGCTGTGCTTTTACTTTTATGAATTCAATGATTCTTTCACACATATCTTATGGCTTAACTACATGGTCTCATGCACACCAGTCATCTATCAAGACCATTGAGTGTCTTTATAACCGCGCCTTGAAAGTCTTAAGACAAGAAGAGTATACCATATCATCATTGCCAAATTTTAACCAAATACAATATTTGAAGTTTTACCAATTTTATTTTGTTACACACAGTCAGACTGGTTTTTAAATGATTGGATAACTCTGCTCCCCAATTTCTCTGCAAGGCAATTACAGGACTGCAAATTGGTACCAGATCTACCACCTGAGCAATGTCAAAGGCAACTGTTGCGTTCCATTCCGTAGAACATCTTTTTGCTCAGACTGCCTTTTCAATAAAAGAAGCACAACTACGGAACTCTCTACCTGACACTTTGAAATGTATACCTGCACTTGTCACTTTCAAAAAAACAAACAAAATGATGACTAGTTGAGCAACAATCGTGTTACTAATTGTTTTTTATCTAGTCTGCACTTTGTCTGTGTTATTATTACTTTTGGCTTTTATCTAGTTTGCACATTGTCTGTATTATTACTATTATCATTATTATCGACTCCTCTTTGCCTTATTCTTTGTATTTTCCTATTTTTAATGATGTTTGATCTGTGTTGTTGTTGGGGACAAGTGTTGTAAATTAGCTTTGGCTTCAAACACTATGATGCATACATTGGATAACTGTTTCAGATATCTATGTTTCTGTATCTGTCCCTATTTCAAATAAACCTTTATATATATATATATATATATATATATATATATATATATATATATATATATACACACGTTTGAGCACTGAGCTCCTGCAAAGCCATTGTTTTTAATTGACAAGGTGCTCCATAAAAGTGTGTCTTCTCTTATATCAAATGCAACATTTTGACCGTTGCCCTACTTGGAAATGGGGACAAAAAGGGAAGAGAGGAAAGTTTGAAGGAAGATTTCGGAGGACACGTGAAACTTTCGTTGAGATTTGTGAGACTGAAGAATTAGCAGGGTGAGCAGACTGAATGGCATCAAGGGTATCAATTACCGTATTTTCCGCACTATAAGGCGCACCGGATTATTAGCCGCACCTTCTATGAATTACATATTTCATAATTTTGTCCACCAATAAGCCGCCCCGGACTAAAAGCCGCGCCTACGCTGCGCTAAAGTGAATGTCAAAAAAACGCTGCGCTAAAGTGAATGTCAAAAAAACAGTCAGATAGTTCAGTCAAACTTTAATAATATATTGAAAACCAGCGTTCTAACAACTCTGTCCCAAAATGTACGCAAATGTGCAATCACAAACATAGTAAAATTCAAAATGGTGTAGAGCAATAAATAGCAACATAATGTTGCTCGAACGTTAATGTCACAACACACAAAATAAACATAGCGCTCACCTTCTGAAGTTATTCTTCATTCGTAAATCCTTCGAATTCTTCGTCTTCGGTGTCCGAATTGAAAAGTTGCGCGAGCGTGGGATCCAAAAATGGCCGGCTCCGCCTCGTCGAAGTCATCGGATTCAGTGTCGCTGTTGTTGTGCAGCAGTTCTGTGAATCCTGCCTTCCGGAAAGCTCGGACCACAGTTGTGACCGAAATATCTGCCCAGGCATTTACGATCCACTGGCAGATGTTGGCGTATGTCGACCGGCGCTATCTGCCCGTCTTAGTGAAGGTGTGTTCGCCTTCGGAGCTGTGTGAAAAAAGCCACCCGGCCTCTTCGCGTAAACTTCCCTTAACCACTCGCTCATCTTTTCTTCATCCATCCATCCCTTCGAGTTAGCTTTTATGATGACGCCGGCTGGAAAGGTCTCTTTTGGCAAGGTCTTCCTTTTGAATGTCACCCTGGGTGGAAGTTAGCATGGCAAGCTAGAACCACAGTGAAGGATGACTCCTCATTCTCTGTGGTGCGAATATTCACCGTACGTGCTCCCGTTCCACAGTGCAGTTCACAGGAATATCAGTTGCTGTGAAATACGGTAGTAATCCGTGTGCGGATGGAGAGATTGCGTCTTTTTATGAACCGGATCCTTGTCCTTTGTAGGAGCCATTTTGTGGTCTTTACAGATGTAAACAGGAAATGAAACGTACGGTGATATCCGCGCGTTTTTTCTTCTTCTTCCGGGGGCGGGTGAAGCGCTTCCTGTTCTATGGGGGCGGGTGAAGCGCTTCCTGTTCTATGGGGGCGGGTGCTTTCCTTGGCGGTTGCTTGCGTAGAAGAAGAAGCGCTTCCTGTTCTACCGGGAAAAAAGATGGCGGCTGTTTACCGAAGTTGCGAGACCGAAACTTTATGAAAATGAATCGTAATAAAGCGCACCGGGTTATTAGGCGCACTGTCAGCTTTTGAGAAAAATTGTGGTTTTTAGGTGCGCCTTATAGTGCGGAAAATACGGGTAGTGGCTTTATCTAACTCTGCGTGCGCACTTTTTTTTCGGAATTTAGCCTATCGTTCACAATCGTTTTCAAAGAAACGTAGACGGATTTTTTTTAAATGCATTCTAACTTGTAAATAAACCTAAATAAAAGTCTGCTTTCAGTGGAGCCAATGGGAGGTCCTCTATTCTGCCCATAAAATCCAATAAAAAACCATAACAACAATACTCCATTTACAGTTCGTGACTTGAATATTAACCAAGTATTGTTACGTATGGGGGGTCGCAGCTTACTGCAGGGTTCGTTCCCCCGGGATGCAGACGGACCACTCTGGACAGGACGTGCAGGTAGGAACATGATTTATTCTCGAAAATCAAAGAAGTACAAAAAACAGAAAACAAGCCGAAGGAACAATGTGCCGATCGCACTCGAAGCTAAGGCTACCACTTAGCATGGACTAGTTCCCCTAGTGTCCAAAAAACTCTAAATTAAGTATTTGTTACTTAGAATATGTTCCCCTAGTGTCCAAATAACTCTAAATAAAGTCTGTGTTACTTAGAATATGTTCTCCTAGTGTCCAAAAAACTCTAAATTAAAGTTAAAAAAGTTAAAGTACCAATGATTGTCACACACACACTAGGTGTGGTGAAATTTGTCCTCTGCATTTGACCCATCCCCTTGTTCCACCCCCTGGGAGGTGAGGGGAGCAGTGGGCAGCAGCGGTGCCGCGCCCGGGAATTATTTCTGGTGATTTAACCCCCAATTCCAACCCTTGATGCTAAGTCTTTGTTAGTGAGAATATGTTCCCCTAGTGTCGAAAAAACTCTAAATTAAGTCTTTGTTACTGAGAATATGTTCCCCTAGTGTCCAAATAACTCTAAATTAAGTCTTTGTTACTTAGAATATGTTCTCCTAGTGTCCAAATAACTCTAAATTAAGTCTGTGTTACTTAGAATATGTTCCCCTAGTGTCCAAATAACTCTAAATTAAGTCTTTGTTACTTAGAATATGTTCCCCTAGTGTCCAAAAAACTCTAAATTAAGTCTTTTATACTTAGGATATGTTCTCCTAGTGTCCAAATAACTCTAAATTAAGTCTGTGTTACTTAGAATATGTTCCCCTAGTGTCCAAATAACTCTAAATTAAGTCTTTGTTACTTAGAATATGTTCTCCTAGTGTCCAAAAAACTCTAAATTAAGTCTTTGTTACTTAGAATATGTTCTCCTAGTGTCCAAATAACTCTAAATTAAGTCTGTGTTACTTAGAATATGTTCCCCTAGTGTCCAAAAAACTCTAAATTAAGTCTTTGTTACTTAGAATATGTTCTCCTCATGTCCAAATAACTCTTAATTAAGTCTTAGTTACTTAGAATATGTTCCCTTAGTGTCCAAATAACTCTAAATTAAGTCTTTGTTACTTAGAATATGTTCTCCTAGTGTCCAAAAAACTGTAAATTAAGTCTTTGTTACTTAGAATATGTTCCCCTAGTGTCCAAAAAACTCTAAATTAAGTCTTTGTTACTTAGGATATGTTCCCCTAGTGTCCAAAAAACTGTAAATTAAGTCTTTTATACTTAGGATATGTTCCCCTAGTGTCCAAAAAACTCTAAATTAAGTCTTTGTTACTTAGAATATGTTCCCCTAGTGTCCAAATAACTCTAAATAAAGTCTGTGTTACTTAGAATATGTTCTCCTAGTGTCCAAATAACTCTAAATTAAGTCTTTGTTACTTAGAATATGTTCCCCTAGTGTCCAAATAACTCTAAATAAAGTCTGTGTTACTTAGAATATGTTCCCCTAGTGTCCAAAAAACTGTAAATTAAGTCTTTGTTACTTAGGATATGTTCCCCTAGTGTCCAAAAAAATGTAAATTAAGTCTTTTATAATTAGGATATGTTACCCTAGTGTCCAAAAAACTCTAAATTAAGTCTTTGTTACTTAGAATATGTTCCCCTAGTGTCCAAATAACTCTAAATTAAGTCTTTGTTACTTAGAATATGTTCCCCTAGTGTCCAAATAACTCTAAATGAAGTCTTTGTTACTTAGAATATGTTCCCCTAGTGTCCAAAAAACTGTAAATTAAGTATTTTATACTTAGGATATGTTCCCCTAGTGTCCAAAAAACTCTAAATTAAGTCGTTGTTACTTAGAATATGTCCCCCTAGTGTCCAAATAACTCTAAATTAAGTCTGTGTTACTTAGAATATGTTCCCCTAGTGTCCAAATAAACTCTAAATTAAGTCTTTGTTACTTAGAATATGTTCCCCATACT
>NC_084557.2:6330000-6352500 GCF_033978685.3 Nerophis lumbriciformis | reverse complement strand
TTATGCTAGATCCACTATGGACTGGACTCTCACACTATTATGTTAGATCCACTATGGACTGGACTCTCACACTATTATGTTAGATCCACTATGGACTGGACTCCCACTATTATGTTAGATCCACTATGGACTGGACTCTCACACTATTATGTTAGATGCACTATTGACTGGACTCTCACGCTATTATGTTAGATCCACTATGGACTGGACTCTCACAATATTATGCAAATCCACTATGGACTGGACTCTCACAATATTATGTTAGATCCACTATGGACTGGACTCTCACACTATTATGTTAGATCCACTATGGACTGGACTCTCACAATATTATGTTAGATCCACTATGGACTGGACTCTCACAATATTATGTTAGATCCACTATGGACTGGACTCTCACACTATTATGTTAGATCCACTATGGAATGGACTCTCACAATATTATGTTAGATCCACTATGAACTGGACTCCCACTATTATGTTAGATCCACTATGGACTGGACTCTCACAATATTATGTTAGATCCACAATGGACTGGACTCTCACACTATTATGTTAGATCCACTATGGACTGGACTCTCACACTATTATGTTAAATCCACTATGGAATGGACTCTCACAATATTATGTTAGATCCACTATGGACTGGACTCTCACACTATTATGTTAGATCCAGTATGGACTGGACTCTCACACTATTATGTTAGATCCACAATGGACTGGACTCTCACTATTATGTTAGATCCACTATGGACTGGACTCTCACACTATTATGTTAGATCCACTATTGACTGGACTCTCATGTTATTATGTTAGATCCACTATGGACTGGACTCTCACAATATTATGCAAATCCACTATGGACTGGACTCTCACAATATTATGTTAGATCCACTATGGACTGGACTCTCACAATATTATGTTAGATCCACTATGGACTGGACTCTCACACTATTATGTTAGATCCACTATGGACTGGACTCTCACAATATTATGTTAGATCCACTATGGACTGGACTCTCACAATATTATGTTAGATCCACTATGGACTGGACTCTCACAATATTATGTTAGATCCACTATGGACTGGACTTTCACACTATTATGTTAGATCCACTATGGACTGGACTCTCACAATATTATGTTAGATCCACTATGGACTGGACTCTCACACTATTATGTTAGATCCACTACGGACTGGACTCTCACAATATTATGTTAGATCCACTATGGACTGGACTTTCACACTATTATGTTAGATCCACTATGGACTGGACTCTCACAATATTATGTTAGATCCACTATGGACTGGACTCTCACACTATTATGTTAGATCCACTATGGACTGGACTCTCACAATATTATGTTAGATCCACTATGGACTGGACTCTCACAATATTATGCAAATCCACTATGGACTGGACTCTCACGATATTATGCTAGATCCACTGTGGACTGGACTCTCACACTATTATGCTAGATCCACTATGGACTGGACTCTCACACTATTATGTTAGATCCACTATGGACTGGACTCTCACACTATTATGTTAGATCCACTATGGAATGGACTCTCACAATATTATGTTAGATCCACTATGGACTGGACTCCCACTATTATGTTAGATCCACTATGGACTGGACTCTCACTATTATGTTCGATCCTCTATGGACTGGACTCCCACTATTATGTTAGATCCACTATGGACTGGACTCTCACACTATTATGTTAGATCCACTGTGGACTGGACTCTCACAATATTATGTTAGATCCACTATGGACTGGACTCTCACTATTATGTTAGATCCACTATGGACTGGACTCTCACTATTATGTTAGATCCACTATGGACTGGACTCTCACTATTATGTTAGATCCACTATGGACTGGACTCTCACAATATTATGTTAGATCCACTATGGACTGGACTCTCACTATTATGTTAGATCCACTATGGACTGGACTCTCACACTATTATGTTAGATCCACTATGGACTGGACTCTCACAATATTATGTTAGATCCACTATGGACTGGACTCTCACAATATTATGTTAGATCCACTATGGACTGGACTCTCACTATTATGTTAGATCCACTATGGACTGGACTCTCACTATTATGTTCGATCAACTATGGACTGGACTCCCACTATTATGTTAGATCCACTATGGACTGGACTCTCACACTATTATGTTAAATCCACTATGGAATGGACTCTCACACTATTATGTTAGATCCAGTATGGACTGGACTCTCACTAGTATGTTAGATCCACTATGGACTGGACTCTCAATATTATGTTAGATCCACTATGGACTGGACTCTCACTATTATGTTAGATCCACTATGGACTGGACTCTCACACTATTATGTTAGATCCACTATTGACTGGACTCTCATGTTATTATGTTAGATCCACTATGGACTGGACTCTCACAATATTATGCAAATCCACTATGGACTGGACTCTCACAATATTATGCTAGATCCACTATGGACTGGACTCTCACAATATTATGTTAGATCCACTATGGACTGGACTCTCACACTATTATGTTAGATCCACTATGGACTGGACTCTCACAATATTATGTTAGATCCACTATGGACTGGACTCTCACAATATTATGTTAGATCCACTATGGACTGGACTCTCACACTATTATGTTAGATCCACTATGGACTGGACTCTCACAATATTATGTTAGATCCACTATGGACTGGACTCTCACACTATTATGTTAGATCCACTACGGACTGGACTCTCACACTATTATGTTAGATCCACTACGGACTGGACTCTCACAATATTATGCTAGATCCACTCGACATCCATTGCACTGGTCGCCCAGTGGGGGTCCCCACATCTGCGGTCCCCCTCCAAGGTTACTCATTGTACCATTAGGTTGAGTTTTTCCTAACCCTGATGTGAGATCTGAGCCGAGGATGTCGCTGTGGCTTGTGCAGCCCTTTGAAACACTCGTGATTTAGGACTATATAAGTAAACATTGATTGATTGATTGATTGATTACTGAGCAGCATGAGCTGTTAGCACTGCAAAAAAGGTCCTTGGTTTGATGGCAGCCTGGACTGTTTTGAAGGCTTCCTGGGGAGTGTCTGAATGTTCTCCACATGCTTTTTTCTCCCTCCGGGTACTTCAGTTTCTTCCACCACCTGCAAACGGCCGTACCGCACCAAATAAAGCACCCAGGTCTTCCGGTTAAGTACATGCACGGTGCACATGTGCAACACTTCAGAGAAGTCCCTGCATTAATCTCGGCGGCGCACAGCAGGATCCAAGATGGCACGGTGCCACGCTGGAAGCCCCCACTGGGCGGCCGTCGCTTGCCGTGACAAAGCGATAACGTCACCCGGGTACGGGTGAGCGAAAAAAAACGGCGGCCTGCTTGACGCTCAGTTGGCCTCTCTAATTGGCTAAAACAAAGTAATTTGAGAGCAGTACGGAGGGCACGAGGGGGTAAATGACGGGACAGAAGGTCACTGCTTCTCTTTTACTCTGCTGCGACGCCCCCAGCATGTGCTAGGGTTAATACTGACATCTATTATGCACTAGTCTTTCACCATCTGCTCACACACTGAGAACCTGCGCGCCGCACCTTGTTATTGAGTGAAAAATACTTCCCCCCCCCCCCCCCCCCCGCACTATACAGCTATCGGGATCATAAGACGCTCTGATGTTACACACGGAAGGAAAATGATGTAACGGCATCAAAGGAGCTTTTAAAGATTTCCCATAATATAGTCTGTATTCTTGCAGGGGGAGGACAATGCAAACACTGATTTATACAAGAGTGTGTGAGATTCCCCCATAATGTTTAATTAATCTCAATTAACTCAGCGAGTCAATGAGAGCCAGGGAACTTTGCATACTTTATTAGGTAGATTGGGAAATCTAATTCAATCTTAGTAATGTCCAGCCGAAATTCGTCCACACTTGGGGTCTTACGAGGAACGTATAATGATGTTTCATTTTATTTTAACTTAAAATTAAAAGTAAAACTGTGATTGATATCACTTTGAGAAACTCACAGACTGGTGAAACTACTCATTGAGCCTAAATGATAACATGAAAACAAGAGACATTGACATCAATCAATCAATCAAAGTGTATATATATATAGCCCTAAATCACAAGTGTCTCAAAGGGCTGCACAAGCCACAACGACATCCTCGGCTCAGATCCCAAATCAGGGCAAGAAAAAAACTCAACCCAATGGGACAATGAGAAACCTTGGAGAGGACCGCAGTTGTGGGGACCCCCCCTCTGGGCGACCGGTGCAATGGACGTCGAGTGGATCTAGCATAATATTGTGAGAGTCCAGTCCATAGTGGATCTAACATAATAGCGAGAGTCCAGGCCATAGTGGATCTAACATAATAGTGTGAGAGTCCAGTCCATAGTGGATCTAACATAATAGTGTGAGAGTCCAGTCCATAGTGGATCTAACATAATATTGTGAGAGTCCAGTCCATAGTGGATCTAACATAATAGTGAGAGTCCAGTCCATAGTGGATCTAACATAATAGTGTGAGAGTCCAGTCCATAGTGGATCTAACATAATATTGTGAGAGTCCAGTCCATAGTGGATCTAACATAATAGTGAGAGTCCAGTCCATAGTGGATCTAACATAATAGTGTGAGAGTCCAGTCCATAGTGGATCTAACATAATAGTGAGAGTCCAGTCCATAGTGGATCTAACATAATATTGTGAGAGTCCAGTCCATAGTGGATCTAACATAATAGTGTGAGAGTCCAGTCCATAGTGGATCTAACATAATAGTGTGAGAGTCCAGTCCATAGTGGATCTAACATAATAGTGAGAGTCCAGTCCATAGTTGATCTAACATAATAGTGAGAGTCCAGTCCATAGTTGATCTAACATAATAGTGTGAGAGTCCAGTCCATAGTTGATCTAACATAATAGTGTGAGAGTCCAGTCCATAGTGGATCTAACATAATAGTGTGAGAGTCCAGTCCATAGTGGATCTAACATAATAGTGTGAGAGTCCAGTCCATAGTGGATCTAACATAATAGTGTGAGAGTCCAGTCCATAGTGAATCTAACATAATAGTGTGAGAGTCCAGTCCATAGTGGATCTAACATAATAGTGTGAGAGTCCAGTCCATAGTGGATCTAACATAATAGTGAGAGTCCAGTCCATAGTGGATCTAACTTAATAGTGTGAGAGTCCAGTCCTTAATGGATCTAACATAATAGTGTGAGAGTCCAGTCCATAGTGGATCCAACATAATAGTGAGAGTCCAGTCCATAGTGGATCTAACATAATAGTGTGAGAGTCCAGTCCATAGTTGATCTAACATAATAGTGTGAGAGTCCAGTCCATAGTGGATCTAACATAATAGTGTGAGAGTCCAGTCCATAGTGGATCTAACATAATAGTGTGAGAGTCCAGTCCATAGTGGATCTAACATAATAGTGAGAGTCCAGTCCATAGTTGATCTAACATAATAGTGAGAGTCCAGTCCATAGTGGATCTAACATAATAGTGTGAGAGTCCAGTCCATAGTGGATCTAACATAATAGTGTGAGAGTCCAGTCCATAGTGGATCTAACATAATAGTGTGAGAGTCCAGTCCATAGTGAATCTAACATAATAGTGTGAGAGTCCAGTCCATAGTGGATCTAACATAATAGTGTGAGAGTCCAGTCCATAGTGGATCTAACATAATAGTGAGAGTCCAGTCCATAGTGGATCTAACTTAATAGTGTGAGAGTCCAGTCCTTAATGGATCTAACATAATAGTGTGAGAGTCCAGTCCATAGTGGATCCAACATAATAGTGAGAGTCCAGTCCATAGTGGATCTAACATAATAGTGTGAGAGTCCAGTCCATAGTGGATCTAACATAATAGTGTGAGAGTCCGGTTGCCCCTCCCGAAAATCTCCCGGGGCAACCACTCTCCCGAATTTCTCCCGATTTTCACCCGGACAACAATATTGAGGGCGTGCCGTGATGGCACTGCCTTTAGCGTCCTCTACAACCTGTCGTCGCGTCCGCTTTTTCTCCATACAAACAGCGTGCCGGCCCAGTCACATGTTTTATGAGGCTTCTACAGACACACGTAAGGCATACTTGGTCAACAGCAATACAGGTCACACTGAGGGTGGCCGTATAAACAACTTTAACACTGTTACAAATATGCGCCACACTGTGAACCCACACCAAACAAGAATGACAAGCACATTTTGGGAGAACATCCGCACCGTAACACAACATAAACACAACAGAACAAATACCCAGAACCCCTTGCAGCACTAACTCTTCCGGGACGCTACAATATACACCCCCCGCTACCCCTAATACGGTACTACACAATATGAAATTGCAGCCAGGCTTCTGTAGGTGACGTCAGCAGGCCGACCCACATGTTGGAGCTAGTGGCCTAGTGGTTAGAGTGTCCGCCCTGAGATGGGTAGGTTGCAGTGACGTGCAGTCACTAGAGGCAGGTGAGGCGGGGCCTCACCTGCCATCATGGAAAGAAAAAAAAATGTAAAAAGAAAAAAAAAAAAATTAAATTGTTATATATATCCAGTGATTATACTATAAAGTTATTTTCCATTTAACTTCACCAGTTTTAGATTAATTTTATTCAAAATCGCTGAATTTTCACATTTGCCGTTCAAATACTGAGAAGAGACGGTGCGGTGAACAGCAGCCAGTTGAGGCACGTCACTCAGTGCCTCAACATGGATTGCGCAATGACTCGGCTAACTGCTGGCCTGCTGTGCAGTGAGACTGTATTGCTATATGAACTATATTATACATTTCCATAGTTTAGTTAGCTGAGGTATATAATGTACAGTGTATTTTGTCAACAACTGTATGTGTGTAAAGTATTTCTTGTGCTGAGCGATCAAAAAACGGCTGCAAAAGACGCACTGGCTGAGGCTCGCCTCCTGCACCCCCGCTGTTATGCCCGTTTGATTGTGGACTATTACTGACACCTTGTGGCGATGGGAAATGTTGTGCGTCATTAGTTTGGGCACTTTCGGTTTACGATCTTAGTCCAGTTTATGAGACAATGAGAGTTAGACAAGTTGTGTTAGCTCTTACAAGCCTTGGAAAAGATAAGTCTGTAAGTAAACTGTTTGACTTGTTTATGTAGCTCAATATGAAGGTGGAAAGTGGCTAAATTTGATAGTAAGATGTGTATTGAAAAAACGATTTTTGTGCACTAATTTAATGGATGTTTGAGGACTTAAAATGGCTGCCGGTCGCATATTTCCACCATAGAAGTAGTTTCAACGCTCAGCAGTATTTGTTTGGTGATAATGCTGTATATTTGTGTAAAGCTAATGTTTACATATTGTGTATTACATTTCAGTATGTTGGTTGAATCATATAGCTTATACATTGTCATTGTGTGTATTTCAGTTTTACAAATAAATAAATTAAATAAAAGTCCAGTGCAAGACAAAGCAAGATCAACAACAATAAAGAGCCTAAATGGATTCATCTGCTTTGGAACTTTATTAGAACGTCCTGGATTGGTTGTTAGCTGTCTGCCAAGCTGTACAACCTCAACACATATAGTGAGGGCAGAACACCCGCCGTATAATTGTTATATCAACTAAAGCCCACACTTAAACATTCCACGTGCAAGATTGAATCAAAAAAATTATTTCATAAGAAGCCAAGAAGTGCAAAAACAATAATGTTGGTGTTGGAGGAGTTGTGAATGACTGCAGGGACACAACATTAGATACACCTGCAGACTGCAGGTGTACCTAATTCACAACTCCTCCAACACGAACATTATTGTTTTTGCACTTTTTGGCTTCTTATTAAATAACTTTTGTAACCTATTTTCATGGGCTTTCCTCTTTGTGATGTTAAGTTCCTGTTATGCGCTGTTATACAGTATATGCCTTGAGCTCTTATTTTGAAGGCGCTAAGAGCGGAAGTGATGACACGGAGTGGAGCGCAGGTTTTTGAAAGAAGGTAAATAAAGTGGTCCTCGTGTAAACTGGAGCCTCCGTGTTTGTTATTTTGTAGTTTCATACAGTATAGGCGACATTTATAAACCCTCGGTTACACTTTTTTAAATAGATTCAATCTTGCACGTGGAAAGTTGAAGTGAGGGCTTTAGTTGCGGCGCATGGACTTAATTTCTAAGTAAAGGTAAGACCATAATAACGTTTTTTTTTATTAAATGTGCTTTTTTGTGTGCTACAGTTTGTATGTGTAAAGTTAAAGTTAAGTTAAAGTAGCAATGATTGTCACACACACACTAGGTGTAATGAAATTTGTCCTCTGCATTTGACCCATCCCCTTGATCACCCCCTGGGAGGTGAGGGGAGCAGTGGGCAGCAGTGGCGCCACGCCTGGGAATCATTTTTGGTGATTTAACCCCCAATTCCAACCCTTGATGCTGAGTGCCAAGCAGGGAAGAATGCTGGTATGAGCTTTTAAACATAACCCGTTAACTGCTGCCAATCAAATGGTGAATAAGATACTCTTTAGGGTTCATATGTTTGTAAATCTGACTGTGATGAAGTCAGTGCCTCACCAGTCATGAACCTCACCGCACGTCACTGGTAGGTTGTGAGTTCAAACCCCGGAGGAGTCATACCAAAGACTATAAAAATGAGACCCATTACCTCCCTGCTTGGTTGGCATTGGGGGTTAAATCACCAAAATGGGGCAGCACGGTGGAAGAGGGGTTAGTGCGTCTGCCTCACAATACGAAGGTCCTGAGTAGTCTTGGGTTCAATCCCAGGCTCGGGATCTTTCTGTGTGGAGTTTGCATGTTCTCCCCGTGACTGCGTGGGTTCCCTCCGGGTACTCCGGCTTCCTCCCACCTCCAAAGACATGCACCTGGGGATAGGTTGATTGGCAACACTAAATTGGCCCTTGTGTGTGAATGTGAGTGCGAATGTTGTCTGTCTATCTGTGTTGGCCCTGCGATGAGGTGGCGACTTGTCCAGGGTGTAAACGCCTTCCGCCCGATTGTAGCTGAGATAGGCTCCAGCGCCCCCCGCGACCCCAAAGGGAATAAGCGGTAGAAAATGGATGGATGGATCACCAAAATGATTCCCGGGCGCGGGCACCGCTGCTGCCCACTGCTCCCCTCACCTCCCAGGGGGGTGATCAAGGGTGATGGGTCAAATGCAGAGAATAATTTCGCCACACCTAGTGTGTGTGTGACAATCATTGGCACTTTAACTTTAATTTAATAGTGGGCATTCCAAAATGTGATGAAACTCTGTAAAAAACAAGCCTAAAATCACTACTCTGTCTTTTTAGTGGGCCTGAACTATGAAACAAGTGTCAATGTATATTTAATGCCTGTGTGTGTGTGTGTGTGTGTGTGTGTGTGTGTGTGTGTGTGTGTGTGTGTGTGTGTGTGTGTGTGTGTGTGCACTGTGGCGTGTGCACGCCTCATGTAAGTTTGCATTCAAGCGTGTCCGGCGTGTGTTCATTTGACGCACATGTGTTAAACAAACGAGCCCCTCTCTCCACGGCTGCACGGCACCTTGGAACCAGGTGGAGGCCGTGGCATGGACCACGTGGGGGTTCGAAACCATTATTTTATCAGGATCATCTCGGAATTTGGACCCCCCCTCCCCCTCACAACAATTAACGTCGGATGAGGGAACAGCGCAGCTGTGCGTGTTCCTGAGGTGAGGTGTGTGTTTGCAACCCCCCTGCAGGAGAAGTCAGGCGTTATCAGTGTGACTGGCAGCAGCACCATCCATCTCTCCTGTCCACCTTCCTATGACCAGAATCAAATCAGCCCGGAGTAATACATCTGCGCTGACGACGTGCGGACAAGATAAGCACTCTGCTATACTCAAAACGTCGCCATGTTTTCTGATGTGTGAAGTATTTATCGCTGTATACGTCCGCTGCCATCGTCATAGATGCTCCAAATGGCAATGCTTCTGCTTTTTTTCCAACCACACGCTGCATGCATCTGGCACAGTGCAAATACAGTTAAAAGCCAGTAAATTAGAATATTTTGAAAAACTTGATTTATTTCAGTAATTGCATTCAAAAGGTGTAACTTGTACATTATATTTATTCATTGCACACAGACTGATGCATTCAAATGTTTATTTCATTTAATTTTGAGGATTTGAAGTGGCAACAAATGAAAATCCAAAATTCCGTGTGTCACAACATTAGAATATTACTTAAGGCTAATACAAAAAAGGGATTTTTAGAAATGTTGGCCAACTGAAAAGTATGAAAATGAAAAATATGAGCATGTACAATACTCAATACTTGGTTGGAGCTCCTTTTGCCTCAATTACTGCGTTAATGCGGCGTGGCATGGAGTCGATGAGTTTCTGGCACTGCTCAGGTGTTATGAGAGCCCAGGTTGCTCTGATAGTGGCCTTCAACTCTTCTGCGTTTTTGGGTCTGGCATTCTGCATCTTCCTTTTCACAATACCCCACAGATTTTCTATGGGGCTAAGGTCAGGGGAGTTGGCGGGCCAATTTAGAACAGAAATACCATGGTCCGTAAACCAGGCACGGGTAGATTTTGCGCTGTGTGCAGGCGCCAAGTCCTGTTGGAACTTGAAATCTCCATCTCCATAGAGCAGGTCAGCAGCAGGAAGCATGAAGTGCTCTAAAACTTGCTGGTAGACGGCTGCGTTGACCCTGGATCTCAGGAAACAGAGTGGACCGACACCAGCAGATGACATGGCACCCCAAACCATCACTGATGGTGGAAACTTTACACTAGACTTCAGGCAACGTGGATCCTGTGCCTCTCCTGTCTTCCTCCAGACTCTGGGACCTCGATTTCCAAAGGAAATGCAAAATTTGCATGGTTGGGTGATGGTTTGGGGTGCCATGTCATCTGCTGGTGTCGGTCCACTCTGTTTCCTGAGATCCAGGGTCAACGCAGCAGTCTACCAGCAAGTTTTAGAGCACTTCATGCTTCCTGCTGCTGACCTGCTTTATGGAGATGGAGATTTCAAGTTCCAACAGGACTTGGCGCCTGCACACAGCGCAAAATCTACCCGTGCCTGGTTTACGGACCATGGTATTTCTGTTCTAAATTGGCCCGCCAACTCCCCTGACCTTAGCCCCATAGAAAATCTGTGGGGTATTGTGAAAAGGAAGATGCAGAATGCCAGACCCAAAAACGCAGAAGAGTTGAAGGCCACTATCAGAGCAACCTGGGCTCTCATAACACCTGAGCAGTGCCAGAAACTCATCGACTCCATGCCACGCCGCATTAACGCAGTAATTGAGGCAAAAGGAGCTCCAACCAAGTATTGAGTATTGTACATGCTCATATTTTTCATTTTCATACTTTTCAGTTGGCCAACATTTCTAAAAATCCCTTTTTTGTATTAGCCTTAAGTAATATTCTAATTGTGTGACACACGGAATTTTGGATTTTCATTTGTTGCCACTTCAAATCATCAAAATTAAATGAAATAAACATTTGAATGCATCAGTCTGTGTGCAATGAATAAATATAATGTACAAGTTACACCTTTTGAATGCAATTACTGAAATAAATCAAGTTTTTCAAAATATTCTAATTTACTGGCTTTTACCTGTATATTGTGCACAAGAGTCCCTAAACAAGAACTTAAAGGTCCCCTTTTATGCAAAATGTACTTGTTAATATTGTCATTACATGAATATGTGCTCCCGTCACGTCATGTAGGTTAGCTTTGTAAAAAAAAAAGAAGAAAAAAAAGGCTTCGCTACAGATCATAAAATAAAGTCCTGACTTCTGCTAGTTGTTTATCAGTCAGCTACAGACTTGGCAGCTGTATGTTTTATCAATGTGTTTATCTT
Source organism: Nerophis lumbriciformis (assembly GCF_033978685.3). NCBI lineage: Eukaryota > Metazoa > Chordata > Actinopteri > Syngnathiformes > Syngnathidae > Nerophis > Nerophis lumbriciformis. The sequence continues at coordinate 6,340,685 of NC_084557.2, read as the reverse complement.
CAGCAAACAGGCTAGCCCAAGAGTCGGCAACCCGCGGCTCTAGAGCCGCATGCGCCTCTTTAGCGCCGCCCTAGTGGCTCTCTGGAACTTTTTCAAAAATTTATGAAAAATAGAAAAAGATGAGGAAATTTTTTTTATTTTTTATTTTAATATGGTTTCTGTAGGAGGACAACCATGACACAAACCTCCCTAATTGTTATAAAGCACACTGTTTATATTAAACATGCTTCACTGATTCGAGTATTTGGCGAGCGCCGTTTTGTCCTACTAATTTTGGCGGTCCTTGAACTCACCGTAGTATGTTTACATGTATAACGTTCTCCGACTTTCTAGGACGTGTTTTATGCCACTTCTTTTTCTGTCTCATTTTGTCCACCAAACTTTAAACGTTGTGCATGAATGCACAAAGGTGAGTTTTGTTGATGTTATTGACTTGTGTGGAGTGCTAATCAGACAAATTTGGTCACTGCATGACTGCAAGCTAATCGATGCTAACATGCTATTTAGGCTAGCTATATGTACATATTGCATCATTATGCCTCATTTGTAGCTATATTTGAGCTCATTTAGTTTCCTTTAAGTCCTCTTAATTATATTTATATCTCATGACACACTATCTGTATGTAATATGGCTTTTAATTTTTTGAGGCTCCAGACAAATTTGTTTTTGTATTTTTGGTCCAATATGGCTCTTTCAACATTTTGGGTTGCCGACCCCTGGGCTAGCCTATGATGTAAAATGTGGCTTTCATTTTAGAACAGTAGTAACAATTAGGGATGTCCGATAATGTCTTTTTTGCCGATATCCGATATTGTCCAACTCTTAATTACCGATACCGATATCAACGGATACCGATATATACAGTCATGGAATTAACATATTATTATGCCTAATTAAGGTCCTTTTAAAAAAAAAAAAAAAAAAAAAAAAAAATAAGATAAATAAATTAAAAACATTTTCTTGAATAAAAAAAGAAAGTAAAACAATATAAAAACAGTTACATAGAAACTAGTAATTAATGAAAATGAGTAAAATTAACTGTTAAAGGTTAGTACTATTAGTAGACCAGCAGCACGCACAATCATGTGTGCTTACGGACTGTATCCTGTTATGTTTGTTGTCTTCTCCCTGCCTTCTCTATTGGTTTTTCAGTTTCTTCCTCAGTCTTTTGTCCCCAACGAGGCACACCTGCTGCTAATCACTTCCTGGTAGCATTTAAGCGCGTCTCCACCAGCTGGTCCCTGCCGGTTATTGTTCCTGAACTCCGCTCTGACATGTGCTACCTTGATTCTGCTTCCCTGGTATGTTGCCTTCGCATATTTCTGTATATTGACCTCGTTGTGTTTTTGTTTTCCTAGCCACCTTGTTTTGAGAGGACTAGTTTTTGCCACGCTGTGTGCGTCCTGACCGTTGCTCCGCCAACCTCTGAAAGAGACTACTTTAGTTATATTTCCCATGGTGTGCACTTTTGCCCCATCACCCTTAGTTACCATTTTTGGACTTATTAAATATTTTTATTTGTTATCGTGTACCCTGCCTCCGTTCTCTGCATCCCGGGGTCCACCCTTGAACTCTATCCTAACAGTATCCCTTGCAGACTGTATTGATATATATTGATATATAATGTAGGTACTAGAATATTAATAACAGAAAGAAACAACCCTTTTGTGTAAATGGGGGAGGGAGGTTTTTTGGGTTGGTGCACTAATTGTAAGTGTATCTTGTGTTTTCTATGTTGATTTAATAATTTTAAATAAAAAAAATAAAAAAATTAAAAAAAACGATATCGATACCGTATTTTCCGCACTATTAGCCGCACCTAAAAACCACAAATTTACTCAAAAGCTGACAGTGCGACTTATAACCCGGTGCGCTTTATATATGGATTGATATTAAGATTCATTTTCATAAAGTTTCGGTCTCGCAACTACGGTAAACAGCCGCCATCTTTTTTCCCCGTAGAAGAGGAAGTGCTTCTTCTTCTACGCAAGCAACCGCCAAGGTAAGCACCCGCCCCCATAGAACAGGAAGCGCTTATTCTTCTACTGTAAGCAACCACCCGCCCGCGTAGAAGAAGAAGAAGGAGCGCGGATATTACGTTTCATTTCCTTTGTGTGTTTACATCTGTAAAGACCACAAAATGGCTCCTACTAAGCGACAGGTTTCCGGTTCATGAAAAGACGCAATCTCTCCATCCGCACACGGACTACTATTTCACAGCAACTGCCTAAAGACTTTCAAGAAAAGCTGGCTACTTTCCGTGCATATTGTAAAAACAAGATAGCTGAAAAAAAGATCCGGCCAGAGAACATTATCAACATGGACGAGGTTCCACTGACTTTTGATATTCCTGTGAACCGCACTGTGGATACAACAGGAGCACGTACGGTGAATATTCGCACCACAGGGAATGAGAAGTCATCCTTCACTGTGGTTCTAGCTTGCCATGCTAATGGCCAGAAACTTCCACCCATGGTGATATTCAAAAGGAAGACCTTGCCAAAAGAGACCTTTCCAGCCGGCGTCATCATAAAAGCTAACTCGAAGGGATGGATGAAGAAAAGATGAGCGAGTGGTTAAGGTAAGTTTACGCGAAGAGGCCGGGTGGCTTTTTTCACGCAGCTCCGTCCATTTTGTTATACGACTCCATGCGCGCCCACATCACGCTGGTTTTTAATATATTATTAAAGTTTGACTGACCTATCTGACTGTTTTTTTGACATTCCTTTAGCGCAGTTAGATGCGGCTTATAACACGGGGCGGCTTATAGGTGGACAAAGTTTTGAAATATGCCGTTCATTGAAGGCGCGGCTTATAACCCAGGGCGGCTTATGGTGCGGAAAATACGGTAATTAAAAAAACGATACCGATAGTTTCCGATATTACATTTTAAAGCATTTATCGGCCGATATTATCGGACATCTTTAAGTCACATTGTGCGTGCAATTTATACAGTACTGTATGCTATCAATCAAGTTGGACAAATGCATTTTTACTGTGCATATGTAAAAAGCTAGGGTATTTTTCGGACTATAAGGCGCACTTAAAATCCTTTCATTTTTGTCAAAAATCGACAGTGCGCCTTCTAACCCAGTGCGCCTAATGTACGGCATTATTCTGCTTGTGCTTACTCACCTCAAAGCAATTTTATTTGGTTCATGGTGTAATGATAAGTGTGACCAGTAGATGGCAGTCATACATAAGAGATACGTGTAGACTGCAATATGATGGCAGTAAACAACACCAAAACTTTAAATGTAAGAATAGAGAATATAGAACATTACACACGGCACTCAAAAATATGTCAAAATTTTTTTTAGTACGACTTCGGTAAGCGAGTATTATTATGGTGTGTGTATAAGGACCGCAAAATGGCACCTATGGCAAAATGGCATTTATTATCAGACATATTATCTGGCGTTTTGTTTCGCAATATTATGCAAAACCAACTTTTCTTACCTTCTGGTACCTGCTGATAAGTATTTGGGATCTGCATAAGTCCTGAAAATGTGCGCGCCTCCGCCTTTGTAGTTCGTGCCGACACCTTAGTCATAAGCTTCTTCTTTTTCTCAATCTTCTTGTTATGTGACATTCATCCTCCACTGATGCCATTTCTAATATAAAGTAGTGTAAAGTTCTTACTTACATCTGTCAGTAAACTCGCCATGAAAGCACTAAAACATACCGGTGTAGTGACTTTACATTATTCAACCAAGGAACTTTAGTTATTAGAGAGTTCCGGTTGGACAAACAAAGATGATAGGGAGAAGACGCTGTCGAAGTGGAGGCACGTAAATAAGACCGCCCACAAAACGGCGCATCCTGAAGAGACTGTCAGAAAGTGACTTGAAGATGATGTGTAAAACATCATCTATGCAACATTTTGACCAAAGAACCACCATCACATGATTTGAAGACCACAAAGAAGTCTTTTACATTTAGAAATAAATCATAATATGACCCCTTTAATGCGTTTTTTAATCTGGTGCGCCTTTTGTATAAAAATAGACCTGACTAGATCCGCTAGTCGGCAGTGCGCCTTATAATCTGGTGCGCCCGAAAAATACGGTAATTGAGTGCACCATTGTGCTTTTTGGAGCCACACAATGTCGGAGACCGGCTTGGACAAACACAGCTCATTAGCATCAAAGCTACAGCGTGTTCCCAATAAGCCTCTTTTAAACTTCTTCATTTCAGCATCAAGGCCAGATTTTGGCAAAAACACCAATAATCTAACACACTACTGTCGGACCTATGAGACTTTCTGAAAACAGTACAAAAATACCACGCTTTAAGGCAATGTTTTTCAACTACTGTGCCGTGAGATACAGTCTGGTGTGCCGTGGAAGATTATGTAATTTCACCTATTTGGGGTTAAAAATATTTTTTGCAAACCATTAATTATAGTCTGCAAATGATGTGTTGTTGTTGAGTGTCGGTGCTGTCTAGAGCTCGGGAGAGTAACCGTGTAATACTCTTCCATATCAGTAGGTGGCAGCAGGTAGCTAATTGCTTTGTAGATGTCTGAATCAGCGGGAGGCAGTGTGAAGGTAAAAAGGTGTCTAATGCTTAAACCAAAAATAAACAAAAGGCAAGTGCCCCTAAGAAAAGGCATTGAAGCTTAGGGAAGGCTATGCAGAACGAAACTAAAACTGAACTGGCTACAAAGTAAACAAAAACAGAATGCTGGACGACAGCAAAGACTTACTGTGGAGCAGAGAAGGCGTCCACAAAGTACATCCGTACATGACAATCAACAACGTCCCCACAAAGAAGGATAAAAACAACTGAAATATTATTGACTGCTAAAACAAAGTAGATGTGGGAAATATCGCTCAAAGAAAGACATGAAACTTCTACAGGAAAATACCAAAAAAAGAGAAAAAGCCACCAAAATAGGAGCGCAAGACAGGAACTAAAACACTACACAGGAAAACAGCAAATAAACAAAAGGTGAGTGCCCCTAAGAAAAGGCATTGAAGCTTAGGGAAGGCTATGCAGAACAAAACTAAAACTGAACTGGCTACAAAGTCAACAAAAACAGAATGCTGGACGACAGCAAAGACTTACTGTGGAGCAAAGACGGCGTCCACAATGTACATCCAATACCCTCACGAAGAAAGATAAAAACAAAGTAGATGTAAGAAATATCGCTCAAAGGAAGACATGAAACTGCTACAGGAAAATACCAAAAAAAAAGAGAAAAAGCCACCAAAATAGGAGCGCAAGAAAAGAACTAAAACACTACACAGCAAAAAACTCAAAATAAGTCAGGGTGTGATGTGACAGGTGGTGACAGTACACCTACTTTGAGACAAGAGCTATTTTGATGCATGCTTGGTTATGCTTTAAAGTCATATCCAACAATTGAGACAACCACTTTTTACTGTCAACTGAGTTTCGTTTTTTAATGATTTCTGCCTCCGGATATTTTCAATAATAATAATAATGTGCCTCGGCTCAAAAAAAGGTTGAAAAACACTTCTTTAAGGTGCATCATCTTTGACACACACAACTTTAGTTTGAATTGCAGGCCTCCTCTGTTCAACATCCATCCATCCATCCATCCATCTTCTTCCGCTTATCCGAGGTCGGGTCGCGGGGGCAGCAGCCTAAGCAGGGAAGCCCAGACTTCCCTCTCCCCAGCCACTTCGTCCAGCTCTTCCCGGGGGATCCCGAGGCGTTCCCAGGCCAGCCGGGAGACATAGTCTTCCCAACGTGTCCTGGGTCTTCCCCGTAGCCTCCTACCGGTCGGACGTGCCCTAAACACCTCCCGAGGGAGGCGTTCGGGTGGCATCATGACCAGATGCCCGAACCACCTCATCTGGCTCCTCTCCATGTGGAGGAGCAGCGGCTTTACTTTGAGCTTCCCGCGGATGACAGAGCTTCTCACCCTATCTCTAAGGGAGAGCCCTGCCACCCGGCGGAGGACACTCATTTCGGCAGCTTGTACCCGTGATCTTGTCCTTTCGGTCATAACCCAAAGCTCATGACCATAGGTGAGGATGGGAACGTAGATCGACCGGTAAATTGAGAGCTTTGCCTTCCGGCTCAGCTCCTTCTTCACCACAACGGATCGATACAGCGTCCGCATTACTGAAGATGCCGCACCGATCCGCCTGTCGATCTCACGATCCACTCTTCCCTCACTCGTGAACAAGACTCCGAGGTACTTGAACTCCTCCACTTGGGGCAGGGTCTCCTCCCCAACCCGGAGATGGCACTCCACCCTTTTCCGGGCGAGAACCATGGACTCGGACTTGGAGGTGCTGATTCTCATCCCAATTGCTTCACACTCGGCTGCGAACCGATCCAGCGAGAGCTGAAGATCCTGGCCAGATGAAGCCATCAGGACCACATCATCTGCAAAAAGCAGAGACCTAATCCTGCAGCCACCAAACCGGAACCCCTAAACGCCTTGACTGCGCCTAGAAATTATGTCCATAACAGTTATGAACAGAATCGGTGACAAAGGGCAGCCTTGGCGGAGTCCAACCCTCACTGGAAACGTGTCCGACTTACTGCCGGCAATGCGGACCAAGCTCTGACACTGATCATACAGGGAGCGGACCGCCAAAATCAGACAGTCCGATACCCCATACTCTCTGAGCACTCCCCACAGGACTTCCCGAGGGACACGGTCGAATGCCTTCTCCAAGTCCACAAAGCACATGTAGACTGGTTGGGCAAACTCCCATGCACCCTCAAGGACCCTGCCGAGAGTATAGAGCTGGTCCACAGTTCCACGACCAGGACGAAAACCACACTGTTCCTCCTGAATCCGAGGTTCGACTATCCGGCGTAGCCTCCTCTCCAGTACACCTGAATAGACCTTACCGGGAAGGCTGAGGAGTGTGATCCCACGATAGTTAGAACACACCCTCCGGTTCTCCTTCTTAAAGAGAGGAACCACCACCCCGGTCTGCCAATCCAGAGGTACCGCCCCTCTGTTCAACAAAAATGTTAAATTAAAGTCCTTTTTTGCGGCACTTATTCCAAACAAAAAAAAGGAGCAGCTTCATCATGTGGTATCAGGAGAAAAAATATTGAGAGGCAAAACAAAATAAACAGGAAGTGCAAAAGTTAAAGGGAACTGGCAATGAAGGCTTCAACTTACAGTGAACCACTTTATACAAACTAATTCCCCCTTCAGTCATAAACGTGATGGTCTGCATGTCTTACTTCCTATTTACACACTTTCCAGAACAGCAGAGAACATAAAGAGTTATTGAACACCACAAACTCCCATTGCATAAGCGCTTTGGAAGATCTTTTTTTTTGTGTTAGCCATAAAAGATGATGACAAAAACATGGTGTATAATAACTGCTTTAATTTGAGCATCCCTTTTGCCTCCTGGGCTCATTGATAATGCAGCAGGTAGATTTTTCAAATGATTCTCACCAGTTCACTACAAGTTGATTCAAAGATACTTTCACCACCATGGAGAGGTCTCACTCCAAACTAAACTGCACACCTTAAAGCCCCCTGCAAGCTCGCCACAGGTTGGTATTTGTCTGAGCGCCACGCGGATGGCCATTACCAGCTTGAAATGCAATAAAGTTTCATAAAAGGAACATTCCAATGACTTTCAAGACATGTTTTATTACTGGAGTAGAGTAAACAGTTTTGCTTTAAGTGTGATAGTGTGAGGGTGGGAAGTATTGTTTTAACCTCCGATTGATGGTTGGTTACTTAGGGCCTGATTTACCAGGCGGTAAACAGCGTGTGCAATCTATGTAATAGTGTGAACTATTAGTGGCCGTGCTGCGTGTGATTTACTAACACTGTGTGCAATTATACAGTTGTCCAGACCGCCTATTCTTGTGCGTCTGTGCATCGGTTGGGGACGTCTTTGCGCTGCTGACCTGTCTCGGAATGGTCTCCTGCTGGCCCCACTATGGACTGGACTCTCACTATTATGTTGGATCCACTATGGACTGGACTCTCATATTATTATGTTAAATACTCTATGGACTGGACTCTCACTATTATGTTGGATCCACTATGGACTGGACTCTCATATTATTATGTTAAATACTCTATGGACTGGACTCTCACTATTATGTTGGATCCACTATGGACTGGACTCTCATATTATTATGTTAGATACACTATGGACTGGACTCTCACTATTATGTTAGATCCACTATGGACTGGACTCACTATTATGTTGGATCCACTATGGACTGGACTCTCACACTATTATGTTAGATCCACTATGGACTGGACTCTCACTATTATGTTAAATCCACTATGGACTGGACTCTCACAATATTATGTTAGATCCACTATGGACTGAACTCTCACACTATTATGTTAGATCCACTATGGAGTGGACTCTCACAATACTATGCTAGATCCACTATGGACTGGACACTCACACTATTATGTTAGATCCACTATGGACTGAACTCTCACACTATTATGTTAGATCCACTATGGACTGGACTCTCACTATTATGTTAAATCCACTATGGACTGGACTCTCACACTATTATGTTAGATCCACTATGGACTGGACTCTCACTATTATGTTAAATCCACTATGGACTGGACTCTCACACTATTATGTTAGATCCACTATGGACTGGACTCTCACTATTATGTTAGATCCACTATGGATTGGACTCTCACACTATTATGTTAGATCCACTATGGATTGGACTCTCACACTATTATGTTAGATCCACTATGGACTGGACTCACACACTATTATGTTAGATCCACTATGGACTTGACTCACACTATTATGTTAGATCCACTATGGACTGGACTCTCACTATTATGTTAGATCCACTATGGACTTGACTCTCACTATTATGTTAGATCCACTATGGACTGGACTCTCACACTATTATGTTGGATCCACTATGGACTGGACTCTCACACTATTATGTTAGATCCACTATGGACTGGACTCTCACACTATTATGTTAGATCCACTATGGACTGGACTCTCACACTATTATGTTAGATCCACTATGGACTTGACTCTCACTATTATGTTAGATCCACTATGGACTGGACTCTCACTATTATGTTAGATCCACTATGGACTGGACTCTCACTATTATGTTAAATCCACTATGGACTGGACTCTCACACTATTATGTTGGATCCACTATGGACTGGACTCTCACTATTATGTTAGATCCACTATGGACTTGACTCACACTATTATGTTAGATCCACTATGGACTGGACTCTCACTATTATGTTAGATCCACTATGGACTTGACTCTCACTATTATGTTAGATCCACTATGGACTGGACTCTCACACTATTATGTTAGATCCACTATGGACTGGACTCTCACACTATTATGTTAGATCCACTATGGACTGGACTCTCACACTATTATGTTAGATCCACTATGGACTGGACTCTCACACTATTATGTTAGATCCACTATGGACTTGACTCTCACTATTATGTTAGATCCACTATGGACTGGACTCTCACACTATTATGTTAGATCCACTATGGACTGGACTCTCACACTATTATGTTAGATCCACTATGGACTGGACTCTCACTATTATATTAGATCCACTATGGACTGCACTCTCACTATTATGTTAGATCCACTATTGACTGGACTCTCACTATTATGTTAGATCCACTATGGACTGGACTCTCACAATACTATGCTAGATCCACTATGGACTGGACTCTCACAATATTATGCTAGATCCATTCGACGTCCATTGCACCGGTCCCCTCCAAGGTTTCTCATTGACCCATTGGGTTGAGTTCTTCCTTGTCCTCATGTGGGATCTGAGCAAAGGATGTTGTTGTGGCTTGCGCAGCCCTTTGAGACACTCGTGATTTAGGGCTATATAAGTAAACATTGATTGATTGATTGATCTAAATGAGGATTTTGGGTGTACTATACAGGACATTACCACAGAGAGATCTTGTTTACTGCAAATTCATGTTATCATGCTACTACCTGTGGCATTTTGCTATGTTTTCAAACAATACAGGAGACATGTATCACTTTTTATGGGCATTTTAGAAGCAGTCGTGCAGTGCATCTACCATAAAACCACTGAAGGTGCATGGGAAGGAGACTTCACTTACTCAAGACACAAAAAAATGCATACTTTTTTCATATAAGAAATATTTTAAATAATACATATTCTATGTGTAAAGGAACATCATTAAAACGATATTAAATGACACTAAAACGCATCAATTGAATTTGTTTCAATCAGCCCCTTAAGTCCTCTAGTATCTATAGGAGGGTTGCAGTCACATGACCGTGAGGCATATTTCAGGTGATTGGTCTAAGTCCCATAAGCTATTGTTTATTTACCTGAATCAGTGCGGATTCAAGCATATTTTGAAAGTTTTACAGGCAAATATAAATGTGATCATGAAAAAAAATATTTTAATTTGGGATGGAGTGGATGTTTACAGGAAAATATGTTTTAAAACGATTTAAACCATTTTATCATGACGAAGAGGATACGGCAACCTTGACTCATACTTGCCAAACCTCCCGGATTTTCCGGGAGACTCCCGAAATTCAGCGCCTCTCCCGAAAACCTCCCGGGACCAATTTTCTCCCGAAAATCTCCCGAAATTCAGGCGGAGCTGGAGGCCACGCCATAAAGTGTCACATTTTTGTGTTGATTTATTTAGTTTATTTTGTGGTTTGAATTCGTTTTTGGAGCTGT
>NC_084557.2:6307500-6325000 GCF_033978685.3 Nerophis lumbriciformis | reverse complement strand
ACTGTTCCCCCCTACCTCAGAGTTAAAAATGGTATAGTCCTGTGTATAGTATAGTGCAGGAGTCGGCAACCTTTACAAGTCAAAGAGCCATTTTGACCAGTTTCACAAATTATAGAAAACAATGGGAGCCGCAAATATATTTTGAAATTTTAAATGAAATAACACTGCATACAAACTTTTTTTTTTGCTTTGTGTTGTATACACTAGGTGTCTTAGACATGCTGTCCACACCTTTATATGGAATTTTGATAGCTGGTGCGGCACGCGGATTTTGATCGATTGCCGCTTGTCAGCGTCATGCGTACCGTGATGGTAAAGCATTTGGCGACTACTACCAACAGCGTGCCTGATCAGCCACACGTTGTATGGGCTTTTGTCTGCTCACGTAGGTGACAGCAAGGCATACTTGTTCAACAACCACACAGGTTACACTGACGGTGGCGGTATAAAAAAAACTTTAACACTCTTACTAATAATGCGCCACACTGTGAACCCACACCAAACAAGAATGACAAACACATTTTGGGAGAACATCTGCACCGTAACACAACATAAACACAACAGGACAAATACCCAGAATCCCATGCAGCCCTAACTCTTCCGGGATACATTATACACCCCCGCTACCAAACCCCGCCCACCTCAACCGACGCACAGAGAGAGAGTGGGGTGGGGGGGGGTTGATGTGTGAGGGAGCAGGGTTGGGTTGGGGGCGGGGTTTGGTGGTAGCGGGGGTGTATAATGTATCCCGGAAGAGTTAGGGCTGCATGGGATTCTGGGTGTTTGTTCTGTTGTGTTTATGTTGTGTTAAGGTGCAGATGTTCTCCCGAAATGTGTTTGTCATTCTTGTTTGGTTTTGGTTCAAAGTGTGGCGCATTATTAGTAAGAGTGTTAAAGTTGTTTTATATTGCCACCGTCAGTGTAACCTGTGTGGCTGTTGAACAAGTATGCCTTGCTGTCACGTACGTGTGCAAGCAGAAGAGGTATATTGTATAGCAAGTGTTGGGCTGGCACGCTGTTAATACAGACTATAGAGGGCGCCAAATGTTGTACCATCATGGCACACCCTTATTATAGTTGTAAGAGTGATAATTGGTTAATATATATCCCGGGAGTTATCTGCGAGAGGCACTGAAATCCGGAAGTCTCACGGGAAAATTGGGGGGTTCAGCGAGTAAGCTGCTGAGCCGCATCAGAGTGATCAAAGAGCCGCATGCGGCTCCGGAACCGCGGGTTGCCGACCCCTGGTATAGTGTAATGTAAGTCAACATGTATAGTATATAGTCACAATCGGCATCAGATTGAGCAGGCGTGCCCAATACACACAAAAGTGCATTTCCATCTACCCCGCATTCTAATATTCTGAGTTGGTGTTGAGTCAGTTTTCATGGTTGCAAAAATAACAGGAAGTAATCTGCAGAGCCACACTCCACAGTCTTGTGTTGTTTGTGTTCCACTACACATGATTGCGAGTCACGCGGCGAACGCAGTAGAAAAAACAGCCATTGCAGACATGTGGAAAACATGCATAGGTTGACAGTTTAGTTGAGTTACAATGTCACACTTTGTAAACAAAGGGAACTCTTTCCTTCTTAGATGTGAAGGAGGGCTGTCCTCAAGTCGGAAAGATGTCCAAAATGTAAGGGTGTAACGGTACACAAAAATTTCAGTTCGGTACGTACCTCGGTTTAGAGGTCACGGTTCGGTTCATTTTCGGTACAGTAAGAAAACAACAAAATATACATTTTTTGGTTATTTATTTACCAAATTTGTAAACAATGGCTTTATCCTTTTAACATTGCTTTAAAATAGCTCAGTGTGTGATGGATGAGAGCCACCACTAGGCTGATCAGTGCAACAGCAGGCAGTCATGAATGCTAAGCATAACAATAACATACATATATACACACAGGGTCCATTGCCAGGGTTCATGTGGTCAACATATATCAAATAAAAACTAAATAAGATAAGGCCCACAATTAGGGATGTCCGATAATGGCTTTTTGCCGATATCCGATATTGTCCAATCTTTAATTACCGATACCAATTTCAACCGATATTTGCAGTCGTGGAATTAACACATTATTATACCTAATTTGGACAACCAGGTATGGTGAAGATAAGGTACTTTTTTTTAAAAATTATAAAATAAGATAAATAAATTGAAAACATTTTCTTTGCTCTGATTACTTCTTTGCACACTCTTGGTATTCTCTCCATGAGCTTTAAGAGGTAGTCAGCTGAGATTAGGGATGTCCGATAATGGCTTTTTGCCGATATTCCGATATTGTCCAACTCTTAATTACCGATACCGATATCAACCAATACCAATATATATACAGTTGTGGAATGAACACATTATTATGCCTAAATTTGGACAACCAGGTATGGTGAAGATAAGGTCGTTTAAAAAAAAAATAATAATAATAAAATAAGATAAATAAATTAAAATCATTTTCTTGAATAAAAAAGAAAGTAAAACAATATATAAACAGCTACATAGAAACTAGTAATTAATGAAAATGAGTAAAATTAACTGTTAAAGGTTAGTACTATTAGTGGACCAGCAGTATCCCTTGCAGACTGTATTGATATATATTGATATATAATGTAGGAACCACAATATTAATAACAGAAAGAAACAACCCTTTTGTGTGAATGAGGTATGGGGGAGGGAGGTTTTTTGGGTTGGTGCACTAATTGCAAGTGTATCTTGTGTTTTTTATTGTTGATTTAATAAAAAACAAACAAAAAAAACAACAACAAAAAAACGATACCGATAATAAAAAAAAACTGATACCGATAATTCACTAATTGCAAGTGTATCTTGTGTTTTTTATTGTTGATTTAATTAAAAAAATACAAAAAAAAACGATACCGATAATTAAAAAAAATTATACCGATAATTCACTAATTGCAAGTGTATCTTGTGTTTTTTATTGTTGATTTAATTTTTAAAAAAACAAAAAAACAAAAAAAAAAACGATAACGATAATTAAAAAAAACTGATACCGATAATTCACTAATTGCAAGTGTATCTTGTGTTTTTTATTGTTGATTTAATTAAAAAAAACAAAAAAAACGATACCGATAATAAAAAAAAACTGATACCGATAATTCACTAATTGCAAGTGTATCTTGTGTTTTTTATTGTTGATTTAATTAAAAAAAAAAAAAAAAAAAAAACGATACCGATAATAACAAAAAACTGATACCGATAATTCACTAATTGCAAGTGTATCTTGTGTTTTTTATTGTTGATTTAATTAAAAAAAACAAAAAAAACAAAAAAAACGATACCGATAATAAAAAAAAACTGATACCGATAATTCACTAATTGCAAGTGTATCTTGTGTTTTTTATTGTTGATTTAATTAAAAAAAAAAACAAACAAAAAAAAAAACGATACCGATAAAAAAAACAAACTGATACCGATAATTCACTAATTGCAAGTGTATCTTGTGTTTTTTATTGTTGATTTAATTTTTAAAAAAAATAAAAATATACCGATAAAAAAAAAAAACTGATACCGATAATTCACTAATTGCAAGTGTATCTTGTGTTTTTTATTGTTGATTTAATTTAAAAAAAATAATAATAATAAAACGATACCGATAATTAAAAAAACTGATACCGATAATTCACTAATTGCAAGTGTATCTTGTGTTTTTTATTGTTGATTTAATTTAAAAAAAACAAAAAAAAACAAAAAAAAAACGATACCGATAATAAAAAAAACCTGATACCGATAATTCACTAATTGCAAGTGTATCTTGTGTTTTTTATTGTTGATTTAATTTAAAAAAAACAAAAAAAACAAAAAAAAACGATACCGATAAAAAAAAAAAACTGATACCGATAATTCACTAATTGCAAGTGTATCTTGTGTTTTTTATTGTTGATTTAATTTAAAAAAACAAAAAAAAAACGATACCGATAAAAAAAAAAAACGATACCGATAATAAAAAAAACTGATACCGATAATTCACGAATTGCAAGTGTATCTTGTGTTTTTTATTGTTGATTTAATTTAAAAAAAAAATATATATATACCGATAAAAAAAAAAAACTGATACCGATAATTCACTAATTGCAAGTGTATCTTGTGTTTTTTATTGTTGATTTAATTTAAAAAAAATAATAATAATAAAACGATACCGATAATTAAAAAAACTGATACCGATAATTCACTAATTGCAAGTGTATCTTGTGTTTTTTATTGTTGATTTAATTTAAAAAAAACAAAAAAAACAAAAAAAAACGATACCGATAATAAAAAAAAACTGATACCGATAATTCACTAATTGCAAGTGTATCTTGTGTTTTTTATTGTTGATTTAATTAAAAAAAAACAAAAAAAACAACAAAAAAACGATACCGATAATTCACAAATTGCAAGTGTATCTTGTGTTTTTTATTGTTGATTTAATTTTAAAAAAAACAAAAAAAACAAAAAAAACGATACCGATAATAAAAAAAAACTGATACCGATAATTCACTAATTGCAAGTGTATCTTGTGTTTTTTATTGTTGATTTAATAAAAAAAAAACAAAAAAAACAAAAAAAAAACGATACCGATAATTAAAAAAAAACTGATACCGATAATTCACTAATTGCAAGTGTATCTTGTGTTTTTTATTGTTGATTTAATTAAAAAAAAAAAAAAAAAAAACGATACCGATAATAAAAAAAAACTGATACCGATAATTCACTAATTGCAAGTGTATCTTGTGTTTTTTATTGTTGATTTAATTAAAAAAAAACACAAAAAAAACGATACCGATAATAAAAAAAACTGATACCGATAATTCACTAATTGCAAGTGTATCTTGTGTTTTTTATTGTTGATTTAATTTAAAAAAAACAAAAAAAAACAATACCGATAAAAAAAAAAAACTGATACCGATAATTCACTAATTGCAAGTGTATCTTGTGTTTTTTATTGTTGATTTAATTTAAAAAAAATAAAAAAAAATAAAAACCGATACCGATAATTTAAAAAAATGATACCGATAATTCACTAATTGCAAGTGTATCTTGTGTTTTTTATTGTTGATTTAATTAAAAAAAAACAAAAAAAACAAAAAAAAAACGATACCGATAATTCACAAATTGCAAGTGTATCTTGTGTTTTTTATTGTTGATTTAATTTTAAAAAAAACAAAAAAAACAAAAAAAACGATACCGATAATAAAAAAAAACTGATACCGATAATTCACTAATTGCAAGTGTATCTTGTGTTTTTTATTGTTGATTTAATTAAAAAAAAACAAAAAAAAAACGATACCGATAATAAAAAAAAACTGATACCGATAATTCACTAATTGCAAGTGTATCTTGTGTTTTTTATTGTTGATTTAATTAAAAAAACAAAAAAAAAACGATACCGATAATAAAAAAAACTGATACCGATAATTCACTAATTGCAAGTGTATCTTGTGTTTTTTATTGTTGATTTAATTTTAAAAAAACAAAAAAAAAAAAACCGATAAAAAAAAAAAACTGATACCGATAATTCACTAATTGCAAGTGTATCTTGTGTTTTTTATTGTTGATTTAATTAAAAAAAACAAAAAAAACCGATACCGATAATAAAAAAAACTGATACCGATAATTCACTAATTGCAAGTGTATCTTGTGTTTTTTATTGTTGATTTAATTAAAAAACAAACAAACAAAAAAAAAACGATACCGATAATAAAAAAAAAACTGATACCGATAATTCACTAATTGCAAGTGTATCTTGTGTTTTTTATTGTTGATTTAATTAAAAAACAAAAAACAAAACAAAAAAACGATACCGATAAAAAAAAAAAAACTGATACCGATAATTCACTAATTGCAAGTGTATCTTGTGTTTTTTATTGTTGATTTAATTAAAAAAAACAAAAAAAAAACGATACCGATAATAAAAAAAACTGATACCGATAATTCACTAATTGCAAGTGTATCTTGTGTTTTTCATTGTTGATTTAATTAAAAAACAAACAAACAAAAAAAAAACGATACCGACAATAAAAAAAAAACTGATACCGATAATTCACTAATTGCAAGTGTATCTTGTGTTTTTTATTGTTTATTTAATTTTAAAAAAACAAAAAAAAAACGATACCGATAAAAAAAACAACTGATACCGATAATTCACTAATTGCAAGTGTATCTTGTGTTTTTTATTGTTGATCTAATAAAAAAAAACAATAAAATAAAAAAAAACGATACCGATAATAAAAAAAACTGATACCGATAATTCACTAATTGCAAGTGTATCTTAATTTAAAAAAAAAAAACAAAAAAAAACGATACCGATAAAAAAAAAAAAATGATACCGATAATTCACTAATTGCAAGTGTATCTTGTGTTTTTTATTGTTGATTTAATTAAAAAACAAACAAACAAAAAAAAACGATACCGATAATAAAAAAAAAACTGATACCGATAATTCACTAATTGCAAGTGTATCTTGTGTTTTTTATTGTTGATTTAATTAAAAAACAAAAAACAAAACAAAAAAACGATACCGATAATAATAAAAAAACTGATACCGATAATTCACTAATTGCAAGTGTATCTTGTGTTTTTTATTGTTGATTTAATTAAAAAAAACAAAAAAAAAACGATACCGATAATAAAAAAAACTGATACCGATAATTCACTAATTGCAAGTGTATCTTGTGTTTTTCATTGTTGATTTAATTAAAAAACAAACAAACAAAAAAAAAACGATACCGATAATAAAAAAAAAACTGATACCGATAATTCACTAATTGCAAGTGTATCTTGTGTTTTTTATTGTTTATTTAATTTTAAAAAAACAAAAAAAAAACGATACCGATAAAAAAAAAAACTGATACCGATAATTCACTAATTGCAAGTGTATCTTGTGTTTTTTATTGTTGATTTAATAAAAAAAACAATAAAATAAAAAATAAAAACGATACCGATAATAAAAAAAACTGATACCGATAATTCACTAATTGCAAGTGTATCTTAATTTAAAAAAAAAACAAACAAAAAAAAAAAAAACGATACCGATAAAAAAAAAAACTGATACCGATAATTCACTAATTGCAAGTGTATTTTGTGTTTTTTATTGTTGATTTAATTAAAAAAAAACAAAAAAAAACGATTTCGATAATAAAAAAAAAAACGATACCGATCATTTCCGATATTACTTTTTAAAGCATTTATTGGCCGATGATATCGGCCATCTCTAGCTGAGATGGTTTTCACTTCACAGGTGTCATAGTTTTGATGCCTTCAAGGACAATCTACAATGTAAATAGTCATGAAAATAAAGAATACGCATTGAAATGAGAAGGTGTCCAAACTTTTGGCCTGTACTGTATATTATTAGCATCAAGGTAGCACATTTGGGCGAGATTGCAACATTGCAACAATTTAAATAAGTTGATTGTTTCCTCACCAGGGCGTTTATTCTGCACCCGAATGGCACCATTTCATTTCACGTGACTCAATACCCGGTAGTACCGACGGAATTTGATCGGTGCCTACTGTATAAAAATGCCAATTCTAGAAGACACAAGCAAAATGTTGAACCAAAAGAGCCAAAATGTAAAAAAAAAAAAGGGCAAAAAGAGGAAGTGAGAGGTGAGAAAGCTCTGTTGACACCTGATTTGTGTGATTATCCGATGTGTGGATGACAGTTCAGTGTCTGAAAGGCACTTTGTCCAACTACAAGTGAGCAGCACATTTCCAGCAGGTTGTGACAGAGATGGAGTGTCTCTTCCTTCACCAGACACCAGACACGGCACCGCCAGAAAGGAAGAAGCATCACAAGTGTCAAATGCTTAACACATTCCAATGAACAAGCCTTCATTTGTATTGTTGCAAAATGTAACTGTGGGGTCAAATGAAACTGTTCTTGCTGTAATCATCTTGAAGAACTATTATCTTCGCTGATGAAACTAGGGATGAGTTTTATGCTGCTTATTCTGATACCAAAGTCATCCTTTTTTAATTATTCTTTGTAAACAATAACAACAGCAAAAATATTTGGTAAAAATAAAAATCTCGACCTAATCACTCTAATCTACATCACATACCGATACTACCCTTGTCATTGACATCACCAATGTATGGATCAATCAGCCATCCTCTTCCATGTCGTGTACACAAAGAGGTGGTGTTATATCATCACGCCTTTGTCTCCTCCAGGCTAGACTACTGCAACTCACTTCTTCTCGGGATCCCCAGCAAGAACATCCAGAAGCTGCAATACATATAGAATCGTGCTGCTAGGATCCTGATGAGAGGGCGGAAATACGACCATATCACACCAACTCTCAAATCCCTTCACTGGCTTCCTCTGTTCCACTCAGGATTGAATACAAAGTCTACCTAAATGCCGCCCTCTACCTCAAAGAACTACTCACCCCCAAATCCTCCACACGACACCTCCGCTCCGGACAGGCTAACCTCCTCCAACCTCCGAGGACAAAGCTACGAACAATGGGAGACCGGGCTTTCTGCTCCGCCGCTCCCAGTCTGTGGAACGCTCTCCCTGACCACCTGAGGGCACCACAGACTGTGGATGCTTTTGAAAAAGGCTTAAAAAAAACCTTCTTTTTAAAAAAGCCTTTTTTTTTTTACATATATGCATACTAGTATTAGCTATTTGGCTGTTCTAGTTTTTATTTTTATTTATTTTTTATTATCTTTTAAATTATTTTTAATACACTGTAGCACTTTGAGGTTGTTTACGCAATGTAAAGTGCTTTTTACAAATAAAATCTATTATTATTATTATTATTATTATCCTCTCTCTAGACCACAGGTGTCAAACTAAAGGCCAGATCTGGGCTGCCACATCATTTAATCTGGCCCGCGAAAATCGAAAAATAATATGTGCCATTTTTACTAAATGTTTCCTTCTTTCTACTTGTAGTGCATAAATTTGGCATATATATTAAACTTTGATATTCTCTAACAATGTAAGAAATATTAAATTTGATTTAATAATTAAATTAAATGTGCAAAAATTTAGAAAGGTAAAGTACTTATCAATGAATCTCTAATAATAATTAGAGTTGTCCGATAATATCAGACTGCCGATATTATCGGCCGATAAATGCTTAAAAATGTAATATCGTAAATATCGGTATCGGTTTCAAAAAGTAAAATTAATGACTTTTTAAAACGCCGCTGTACGGAGTGGTACACGGACGTAGGGAGAAGTACAGAGCGCCAATTAACCATAAAGGCACTGCCTTTGCGTGCCGGCCCAGTCACATAATATCTATGGCTTTTCACACACACAAGTGAATGCAAGCATACTTGGTCAACAGCCATACAGGTCACACTGACAACTTTAACACTGTTACAAATATGCGCCACACTGTGAACCCACACCAAACAAGAATGACAAACATATTTTGGGAGAACATCCGCACCGTAACACAACATAAACACAACAGAACAAATACCAAGAACCCCTTGCAGCACTAACTCTTCCGGGACGCTACAATATACACCCCCCCCCCCCTACCCCCCCACCTCAACCTCCTCATGCTCTCTCAGGGAGAGCATGTCCCAAATTCCAAGCTGCTGTTTTGAGGCATGTTAAAAAAAATAATGCACTTTGTGACTCTTAATTACCAATTCCGATATCAACCGATACCGATATATACAGTCGTGGAATTGACACATTATTATGCCTAATTTTGTTGTGATGCCCCGCTGGATGCATTAAACAATGTAACAAGGTTTTCCAAAATAAATCAACTCAAGTTATGGAAAAAAAAAAATGCCAACATGGCACTGCCATATTTATTATTGAAGTCACAAAGTGCATTATTTTTTTTAACATGCCTCAAAACAGCAGCTTGGAATTCGGGACATGCTCTCCCTGAGAGAGCATGAGGAGGTTGAGGTGGGCGGGGTTGGGGGGGGGTGTATATTGTAGCGTCTCGGAAGAGTTAGTGCTGCAAGGGGTTCTCGGGTATTTGTTCTGTTGTGTTACGGTGCGGATGTTCTCCCGAAATGTGCTTGTCATTCTTGTTTGGTGTGGGTTCACAGTGTGGCGCATATTTGTAACAGTGTTAAAGTTGTTTGTACGGCCACCCTCAGTGTGACCTGTTGACCAAGTATGCTTGCATTCACTTGTGTGTGTGTGTGTAAAAAGCCATAGATATTATGTGACTGGGCCGGCACGCAAAGGCAGTGCCTTTAAGGTTTATTGGCGCTCTGTACTTCTCCCTACGTCCGTGTACCACTCCGTACAGCGGCGTTTTAAAAAGTCATAAATTTTACTTTTTGAAACCGATACCCATAATTTTGAAACCGATAATTTCTGATATTACATTTTAAAGCATTTATCGACATCTCTAGTTATTTACATAGTATGATTCTGTAAATGTTTATTTACATGCCTTAATTGTTTCCAAAGGGTGCCTGTAAGACAGTAAAACGGCTGGTTAAACAAAACAGAAGTCATCGTCATGGACCCACCAGCTCCAATCAGCTAAACAGACTCAATAACTCCACAGTGACGTTTTGGTGAATTTAAAAACTGTAACAACACCAAAAGAATGCCATTTTATTTTATTTATTTTAAAACTAATTATGCCTTTGCAATGCATACTGTCGACATTCACAGTATACGAGGTATGGACCTCGCCCTAAGGCCTCTGTCGTCTCTTTTCACGCCGTCTATTTCTGTCCGTCACGTAAAAATAGGCTTTTAACAAGCCCCGCCAGCAGTTAATGATTGCCTCTTAAGCACTGAATGAGTCAAATAAAGCTGCAAATAGTGATTGATCAGACGGAGGCTATTTGTCAGCGAGAGGGAGCGAGGACGCTGGCTCCGTCTTTCAGTCACTGTCAGAAACGCAGCACGGAGACGCTGCACGCCGTCTGGGTGGGCAACCTAAAGCCATCAATCCACCAACGCAGGCTCGATCATTCGGTGACTTATTCATATTCAAAGCGGGCTTTGGTCAAATTTAAAAGAAAATTGTTTCTGACACAAGACTGCAAAACAAAAACAATTGTGATTATTTTCCAACAAACGAGTGAACAGAGCAGAATAAAGTGTTTTCATTAATTCAATCAAAAAGCACTATGTTGAATCACAAAACAAACAAACTCTTTCAAACACAAAGTTGACACAAACCCAAAAGCAGTGAAGTTGTCACGTTGTGTAAATGGTAAATAAAAAGAGAATACGATGATTTGCAAATCCTTTTCAACTTATATTCAATTGAATAGACTGCAAAGACAAGATATTTCATGTTCACACTGAGAAACTTTGTTATTTTTTTGCAAATATTAGCTCATTCGGAATTTGATGCCTGCAACATTCTGGCACAAGTAGCAAAAAAGACAGAGAGTTGAGGAATGCCCATCAAACACTTATTATTATTGCAAAAAAGTTGTCACATGGGCATTTTTACCACTGTGTTACATGGCCTTTCCTTTTAACAACACTCAGTAAAGGTTTGGGAACTGAGGAGACACATTTTTGAAGTGGAATTCTTTCCCATTCTTGCTTGATGTACAGCTTAAGTTGTTCAACAGTCCGGGGGTCTCTGTTGTGCTATTTTAGGCTTCATAATGCGCCATACATTTTCAACGGGAGACAGGTCTGGACTACAGGCAGGCCAGTCTAGTACCCGCACTCTTTTACTACGAAGCCACGCTGTCGTAACACGTGGCTTGGCATCGTCTTGCTGAAATAAGCAGGGGCGTCCATGATAACGTTGCTTGGATGGCAACATATGTTGCTCCAAAACCTGTATGTACCTTTCAGCATTAATGGTGCCTTCACAGATGTGTAAGTTACCCATGTCTTGGGCACTAATACACCCCCATACCATCACACATGCTGGCTTTTCAACTTTGTGCCTATAACAATCTAGATGGTTCGTTTCCTCTTTGGTCCAGAGGACATGGCGTCCACAGTTTCCAAAAACAATTTGAAATGTGGACTCGTCAGACCACAGAACACTTTTCCACTTTGCATCAGTCCATCTGAGACGAGCTCTGGCCCAGCGAAGCCGGCGGCGTTTCTGGGTGTTGTTGATAAATGGCTTTGGCTTTGCATAGTAGAGTTTTAACTTGCACTTACAGATGTAGCGACCAACTGTAGTTACTGACAGTGGTTTTCTGAAGTGTTCCTGAGCCCATGTGGTGATATCCTTTACACACTGATGTCACTTTTTGATGCAGTACCGCCTGAGGGATCCAAGGTCACGGGCATTTAATGTTGGTTACGTGCTTACGTGCAGTGATTTCTCCAGAATCTCTGAACCTTTTGATGATATTACAGACCGTAGATGGTGAAATCCCTAAATTCCTTGCAATAGCTGGTTGAGAAATGTTCTTCTTAAACTGTTCGTCAATTTGCTTACGCATTTGTTGACAAAGTGGTGACCCTCGCCCCGTCCTTGTTTGTGAATGACTGAGCATTTCATGGAAGCTGCTTTTATACCCAATCATGGCACCCACCTGTTCCCAGTTAGCCTGTTCACCTGTGGGATGTTCCAAATAAGTGTTTGATGAGCATTCCTCAACTTTTTCAGTCTTTTTTGCCACTTGTGCCAGCTTTTTTGAAACATGTTGCAGGCATCAAATTCCAAATGAGCTAATATTTGCAAAAAATAACAAAGTTTACCAGTTGGAACGTTATATATGTTGTCTTTGCAGTCTATTTAATTGAATATAAGTTGAAAAGGATTTGAAAATCATTGTATTCTCTTTTTATTTACCATTTACACAACGCGACTGCTTTTGGGTTTTGTAATTAAAGTGTGTTTTATAAGCTATTACAATAAGAGTTTTGCACACATGATTAACACATATGGCATGGGTGTCCAAATTGAGGGCCTAAAAATTAAATCAAGCAGGGGCCATTTTGATATTTTTAATTTTCAAAACCAATACAATATATATAGGGAGTCAAAAGGGTCTCAATCATATTTTTTAAATTTAAAATAAGTCATATATTATTTTATTTTTTAATTTTATTATTCAATCTCTCGATCAACTTTAGGTCTACCTGTTGATATAGAGTAAAAAAAAATGTTGTATGCCCTTTTTGTCATAGAAAATCTTGTTTTTAATGGCAAAAACACAAAATATGCAATGTTGTCGAAGCGGAATATTCAATGTTAAGTAATTGCAGCCCTAAATAGGTCAAAAATTCATAACGACATTGATTTTAATTAATTATCATTTTTAACAATGACAAAAATCCCACTAAAATTATTGGGGATCTAAAAGGGCCCGATCATAGATCGTTTTAAACTCAACACTTAAAACTCGAGATCGGTGATTCGAAAACTTAGGTACGCGTGCCATACATGGACGCCATCTAGGTGGTACGCCAAAGAGTCACTTAATTAAATATTCAAACACAGTGTTACTGTTCAAATTGTGTGTAATTTTACAGCGGCCAAAAATATTAAATACACTTGTTGAAAAAAAAACCTATGCTTTGTTTTTAATGAATATTTAGGCCTACTACGCTCCTGTATTTTAACGTTGGCCATTACGGCGGGACATGGCGAGCCAAGTGTTTCTGAGGTGAAAAAAGTTTGAGAACAAACTTCATATTTATCCATCAATGATACGTTTTTATATTTGTTTATCCATCCATCCATCCATCTTCTTCCGCTTATCCGAGGTCGGGTCGCGGGGGCAGCAGCCTAAGCAGGGAAGCCCAGACTTCCCTCTCTCCAGCCACTTCGTCCAGCTCCTCCCGGGGGATCCCGAGGCGTTCCCAGGCCAGCCGGGAGAGATAGTCTTCCCAGCGTGTCCTGGGTCTTCCCCGTGGCCTCCTACCAGTCGGACGTGCCCGAAACACCTTCCTAGGGAGGCGTTCGGGTGGCATCCTGACCAGATGCCCGAACCACCTCATCTGGCTTCTCTCAATGTGGAGGAGCAGCGGCTTTACTTTGAGCTCCCCCCGAATGACAGAGCTTCTCACCCTATCTCTAAGGGAGAGCCCCGCCACTCGGCGGAGGAAACTCATTTCGGCCGCTTGTACCCGTGATCTTGTCCTTTCGGTCATGACCCAAAGCTCATGACCATAGGTGAGGATGGGAACGTAGATCGACCGGTAAATCGAGAGCTTTGCCTTCCGGCTCAGCTCCTTCTTCACCACAACGGATCGATACAGCGTCCGCATTACTGAAGACGCCGCACCGATCCGCCTGTCGATCTCACGATCCACTCTTCCCCCACTCGTGAACAAGACTCCGAGGTACTTGAACTCCTCCACTTGGGGCAAGATCTCCTCCCCAACCCGGAGATGGCACTCCACCCTTTACCGGGAGAGAACCATGGACTCGGACTTGGAGGTGCTGATTCCCATCCCAGTCGCTTCACACTTGGCTGCGAACCGATCCAGTGAGAGCTGAAGATCTTGGCCAGATGAAGCCATCAGGACCACATCATCTGCAAATAGCAGAGACCTAATCCTGCAGCCACCAAACCAGATACCCTCAACGCCCTGACTGCGCCTAGAAATTCTGTCCATAAAAGTTATGAACCGAATCGGTGACAAAGGGCAGCCTTGGCGGAGTCCAACCCTCACTGGAAACGTGTCCGACTTACTGCCGGCAATGCGGACCAAGCTCTGACACTGATTATACAGGGAGCGAACTGCCACAATAAGACAGTCCGTTACCCCATACTCTCTGAGCACTCCCCACAGGACTTCCTGGGGTACACGGTCGAATGCCTTCTCCAAGTCCACAAAGCACATGTAGACTGGTTGGGCAAACTCCCATGCACCCTCAAGGACCCTGCCGAGAGTATAGAGCTGGTCCACAGTTCCACGACCAGGACGAAAACCACACTGTTCCTCCTGAATCCGAGGTTCGACTATCCGGCGTAGCCTCCTCTCCAGTACACCTGAATAGACCTTACCGGGAAGGCTGAGGAGTGTGATCCCACGATAGTTGGAACACACCCTCCGGTTCCCCTTCTTAAAGAGAGGAACCACCACCCCGGTCTGCCAATCCAGAGGTACCGCCCCCGATGTCCACGCGATGTTGCAGAGTCTTGTCAACCAAGACAGCCCCACAACATCCAGAGCCTTAAGGAACTCCGGGCGGATCTCATCCACCCCCCGGGGCCTTGCCACCGAGGAGCTTTTTAACTACCTCGGCAACCTCAGCCCCAGAAATAGGAGAGCCCACCACAGATTCCCCAGGCCCTGCTTCCTCATAGGAAGACGTGCTGGTAGGATTGAGGAGGTCTTCGAAGTATTCTCTCCACCGATCCACAACATCCGCAGTCGAGGTCAGCAGAGCACCATCCCCACCATACACGGTGTTGACACTACACTGCTTCCCCTATTCCCCTATATTTGTTTATGGTTTTTTTTAATGTTTTTGTTTGTTTTATGCCCTTTTCATCAAAAAAAACTTTTTTTTCATACAGCAAACACAAAACATATGCAATAACTGCCCCAAAAAATATATTTCAAAGCGGTACATTGGATGTGAAGTGATTGGAGCTTTGAATAGGTCAATAATTAATAACTAATTATTATTTATTGAGACATCTTTAAAGCAAAACCAGCCTGTGTGGCAGTTTTGTGTTATTAGAGTCAACATGGCAACTTTTTCTTGCTACATTTCACATGGTTGCTTTTTTATGTTCACTTTTGACTGTTTTTTTATTTATTAATTTTTTTTAAATTTTTTAATAGTATTTTTGGAATGTGCCGCGGGCCGTTAAAAAATGAGCTGCGAGCCGCAAGTAGCCTCCGAGCCATGCATTGGACACCGCTGACTTATGGGCATTGTTCAACTCAGCATTAGTCAGTTCTGTGCTGCAGAAAAGGGGGAAAAAATGATGTCCAACCTGACCAGATTTTAATCAAAGGCTGAAAATAGTAGCTGATTGTAATCGGCACTCAGAAGTCACCAGGGGTGTTTGAAGAGCCCGTCAAGCATGCGAGTGGAGCTAATTCGATTAAGTGGCGCCCGTACCTGGAGGGGACGGATCCGTATCGCTTCCCTTTTTTATTTATGAGATTAAGTCGCGCCTGTTATTCCAATATAAGTAATCAAGCCAAGAGAAATGACACTGATTTTTCAAGTTGTTTTATCTCCAGAAGTTGTTTGTTTGTTGCAGGTGATTAATAAACTTTGTTAAGTAATATTATTGTGTTGATTCTGTGGACTGAGAAGGGACTAGTATGCAAAACAAAAATGTCCACTGCAGAGGAAGCTGGCTCTTAGAGGATATTAAGACAAAAAATCCAACTCTACATCACAATATCTAGTCAAGACTTGGTCCTGGGGTTTAGTTTTTCTAGAAGGCAACGGAAAGTTGGCTCGGGCGAGACGGGAATGTGAGAACATATTTATTTAAACTTATCAAAAAAAGTACAAAGGAAAAGCGCGCACAGTGGCGGAGAAACAACTTGGCTATGAAAACAAATACTTGCACAAAGGCAGAAACTATGAACAACAACAAAAACACTAACTATGGCATTGATAAACAAAACTTACTTGGCATGGACAAAAAGGAGCAGCGTGAACGATGGACATGAAAAAAGTGTCAGAAATGTGCAGAGCATAAATGTGGGGATGTCACCAGAAAGACAAACTGAAAACAATGAACTTAAATACTACAGACATGATTAACGAAAACAGGTGCGTGACTCAAAACGTGAAACAGGTGCGTGACGTGACAGGTGAAAACGAATGGGTTGCTATGGTGACAAACAAGAGTGCACAATGAGTCCCAATGTGGAACCTGGTGAAACTAATGGGTAATCATGGAAACAAGACAAGGGAGTGAAAAGCCAGAAACTAAAGAGTCCAATAACTAAACAAAACATGACTAAAACAAAACATGATTACACAGACATGACAACAACTTAAGAAGGGAGCATTTGTAGAAACGGTTTCATTTCACATTAAGCATTTTTTTTAAATTATTGACACAATTAAATACGGGGAAAAAAAAAGTATTACAATAAAAAGCAATTTTTCCCAAAATATGTGTTTAGTTCTAAGTACATTATAATAACAACTGCATTTTAAATCCATTTAGCATCCAAAATGTGATATATATGGTTATAATTGAGTCACCCTGTACACAACCTTCAGATTTATAGAGTTTTGCTTTTTTTAAACACTTACTGTATTTATAGTGGCCCCACTGGGATCTATTAAAATGGTAAAAACCCCTAAAATGAGCAAGATAGGGCTCCTTTAACTCTGTATGCATTTGTAATCTGATTTATCAGGAGGGAACTTTTATAACAGTACCGAGGCACACCGAGGTCTACAATGAGTAGAAACTGCCGTGTGATAAAGTCGTGTCATCCCTTTAAACAAATGCAGCCCTTAGTTAGCAGTCATTACTAGAAATTAGGGTTGTCCCGATACCAATATTTTAAGTACCGGTACCGGTACCAAAATGTATTTCGATTCTTTTTAATACTTTGATACCTTTCTAAATAAAGGGGACCACAAAAAAATGGCATTATAGGCTTTATTTTAACAAAAAATCTTAGGG
>NC_084557.2:6247500-6302500 GCF_033978685.3 Nerophis lumbriciformis | reverse complement strand
ATTGCACAATTAGATGGATAACTTGCTAAATATAACAGATTTAAATTCCATAATGAGCCTTCATTTTTGGTCTGATGCAAGTCTCATACAGTATAGAGAAATGTATATTATCAAGGTTAGTAACTGTCAAAGCCATCCGACATAACCGATAAATGCAGCAACAGCAATACTGTCGTATACGTGGGTCATTAAGTTGTCATATCCAGCTTTATGTTTGGGGGTTAAACATTTCCTGCACAGTATAAATGTCTCGTAACATGTAAGCTTAAATCAACGTTGACACCCACCGCAGTTCAATAAAGTACCCGCCATGATGAAAAGCATCTGGACCCATTCAAGTAAGTGACGCAGCGATTTCAGATTCCAATGAACTTTAAAGTTGAGTCACGGCTTAGGTGTGAAAAACTTGTGGTGTTAATTAAAAAAAAAAAAAAAAAAAAAGAATTTGTATCATTCCCGTGGGTGAATGTGAGCAATGATGAGTATTTTCCAGCATTCATTGGAGCACAAAAAACACAAAACAGACAGAATATGCAGTCTTAGCACAAACACACTTAACAAAATGCTTAGATGTCATTGGAAAAACCATCTTTGGAGTCTAAAGTCAAGTTAGTACCAGCTTCGGTTGTACGGTATACCAGTACTAGTATAGTATCGCGGTACTAATCAATCAAAAATGGTACTATACTGTTTGAAAAGTACCGGTTCCCCCTTTTTTTTTTTCCTGTCAAGTCATGACATTGCTGGTTTTACAAGCAGAGGAGCATGTTCGGCAGCGCACGCACACAGAGTACTTACAAGCAGACACAGTGTGTAGACAGAAAAGGGAGAATGGACGCTTTTTGGCCGGAAAAATAAAGATAAAGGTGAAGTTATAACACTGAAACACCCTCAGGAAGAGGTGCTTTAAGACATGGCTAAATCACCAATCCTCCCCTCCATGGCGACAAATAAAGTACGTTTCTTGCAAGTATCATTATCACTGGAGGACGAGGAATAGCTAAACATGTTTCACTACACACCATAGGAGGATACAATAGCTCGCCGGCGTCACAATGTAAACAAATGCCATGGGTGGATCTACACCTGACATCCACTGTAATGATACCAAGTACAATAGCATATGTAGTCGATACTACTCTGATTACATTGATATTTTTTTATCGTCACAAAATCTTTTTTCCTTTTTTAAAAAAATTCATATTATGTTTATAAAGTCAGGAAATACATCCCTGGACACATGGGAACTTAAATTATGACCAATGTATGATCCTGTAACTACTTGGTATCGGATCGATACCTACATTTGTGGTATCATCCGAAACTAATGTAAAGTATCAAACAAGAGAAGAATAAGTGATTATTACATTTTAACAGAAATGTAGATAGAACATGTTAAAACAGAAAATAAGCAGATATTAACAGTAAATGAACAAGTGGAATAATAATCATTTTTTACAGCTTGTCCTTTATGATGTAAACAAAATATTAGGTGTATAAATGACACAATATGTTACTGCATACGTCAGCAGACTAATTAGGAGTCTTTGTTTGTTTACTTACTACTAAAAGACAAGTTGTCTAGTATGTTCACTTTTTTTTTTAAGGACTAAATTGTTCTTCGATTGCAATAAGAAACATATGTTTAAAGTACCGTAAGATTTTTTTGTTAAAATAAAGCTAATAATGCCATTTTTTGTGGTGCCCTTTATTTTGAAAAGTATCGAAAAACATTTTGGTACGGTTACCGGTACCAAAACATTGGTATCGGGACAACCCAGTCTGTGGAACGTTCTCCCTGACCACTTGAGGGCACCACAGACTGTGGATGCTTTTAAAAAGGGCTTAAAAACCCTTCTTTTTAAAAAAAGCCTTTTTTTTTTTTTTCTTTTTTTTTTTATTATCGTTTTATTTATTTTTTTAATAAACTGTAGCACTTTGAGGTTGTTTGCTCAATGGAAAGTGCTTTTTACAAATAAAATCTATTATTATCATTATTATTATTATCCCTACTGAGCACTATGGCACAAAACCTATGTAGCGTATAATTGATGTGATTGATCCCCCTGCCAATCATAAATGGCATACTTGCCAACCTTCCCGGATTTTCCGGGAGACTCCCGAAATTCAGTGCCTCTCCCGAAAACCTCCCGGGACAAATTTTCTCCCGAAAAACTCCCGAAATTCAGGCGGACCTGAGTGACGTGTTGACAACACACAACAACAGTGTCTACCGTAAAGCAGTTCGTCTGCTGTAAACAGCAATGTTGTGACACTTTTAAACAGGACAATACTGCCATCTACTGTACATGCATATGTGACCCACCCATAATGTGTCACATTTTTGTGTTGATTTATTTATTTTATGGTTTGAATTCGTTTTTGGAGCTGTCATTAGACATTTATCAGTATTCACATTGGTCAGTAGGGGGCAGTAGGGCGTTTCTTCCCAATTGAATGCTATCACCTGCAGACCGGAAGTGGCTTGTCATTCTGATGAGCGCGACCAGTCTGTGAACAATTGGAACGTCCTGTGTGCTTTTTCCTCCTGTATAACAGGTTAGTTTTGGTGAATCAACTCACTGAATAATATCCATGTGATCTTTATAAGTTTAAGTACACATTCTGATGGTGGAGCCTAACTCTAAAGTGTTTGTGAGTTGTAGTTTGTAAATGAACACTGAAATTCAAGTATTTATTTTATTTATATAAATATATATATATATATATATATATATAGCTAGAATTCACTGAAAGTCAAGTATTTCTTATATATATATATATATATATATATATATATATATATATATATATATATCTTAACCACGCCCCCAACCACGCCCCCCGACCCACCCCCGACCACGCCCCCGCCCCCACCCACGCCCCCACCCCCCACCTCCCGAAATCGGAGGTCTCAAGGTTGGCAAGTATGCATAAATGGTAACTTTCACTTTGCATCCCAAGTATTAGTAAAAGGACTCACAATATTCAAGTCAGAAAGTTACAGTAATGCAGTGTTGCATCATAAAGTGATGAACCATGTGTAAACATGAACAGAAGTGAATAAAGTTAGCACAGTTTGCATACAGGTCAAGAGGGTCAATTTGACCCTTGGGATGTAAACATAAAATGTCCTTATGTTGTTGGTGCATTGAAGTGACCAGTGCCACCTTTAGTGAGAGTGTGGAATAATGCACAAAACATAACTATTTGGCCTTTAAGAAAAAGGTCTAACATGACTTCTCATCAAAAACAAGGTTAATTGTTGTCAAGTTACACACTGTGCGTTTACACAACGCTCATACCAGCGCCATTGAAAAGCTATACAGTGGTGTCATTTCCCTCAAGGTAATGGTCTATTTCATTAGGATGATAATATTGTGATGTTGTAGGGAAAGAAACATGAGGGAACTGAGGCGCAGGCAGTCATTCGCGAAGCATAATCAGGCGACAACAATGAACAAAACAACATCCTGTATCGAGAACATCTTGTTTAATGATCCAGTTTGTCAATTTTTGTTTTAAGGTTTGAGGTGTTTAAACGTGCTGGATGGTAGATCGCCATGGTAATGGTGCAGGGGTAGCATTGTAAAGTGACGATTTAGGTTTATCTTTACATAGATAGACTACTTTTACAAAAACCATACAAATGCATCAAAATTGTACATTATTTAACTATTTCACAGTTAAAAACTGTAAACAAAACCCACTGTACTGTTAACAGCAAACTATTAGAACAGATGACTGACATTGTAAATAATGTAAATAATTCAATGCATATACTCTGATGATTAACTTGTGTGATGACTGTATTATGCTGATAGTATATATTTATACCATGAATTGATTAACGTGGACCCTGACTTAAACAAGCTGAAAAACTTATTCGGGTGTTACCATTAAGTGGTTAATTGTACGGAATATGTACTGTGCAATCTACTAATAATAGTCTCAATCAATCAATCAATCACACTTATATTTCACAGCATTTAACTAGTATTCCAAGAGAAAGAAGCAATAATGATATCCACAATATAAACAATGGCAGGAATATTCCAGGATCACAAACTTATATTATGTATCTGTTTGTTTGTCTGACTATATATCTACACAAGAACTGCACTACATCCTACTGAAATGTATTTGTACTATTTTAATTATCATATTTTGCTGAATCAGAGGAGTTTTGACAGTGTTAATTAAAACTAAACATTAGTATATTTGAATTATTATTATTTTTAAAATATGAAAGCCAGTCGCCACAACAACACAGCACTTCCCCTCTTATGCACCGATAATGGTTGCAGCCAGCAAGGTTGCATTCAGGAACACCCGGAAGTCTGAGCATCAAACATTACAACACAGGAACTGTAAGTGTTTTTGCACGTTTCCATATTCTGTATTGCTGCAATAGTTATGACAATTAGTTGTGGATTGCGTTACCTTTTTGTAAATGTACTACTTACTTAACATTTAGGGACAAGCGGTAGAAAATGGATGGATGGATGGATAAATTACTAGTCTGTTCATTTGAAAATAAAAAAGGCCTTGTTTTGTTTTGGGCTTTCTTTTACCAAAAATTGCATGTTTTAATTTTTATTTATATATATACATACATACATACATATATACATACATATCCACCCATCTTCTTCCACTTATCCGAGGTCGGGTCGCGGGGGCCGCAGCCTAAGCAGGGAAGCCCAGACTTGCCTCTTCCAAGCCACTTCGTCCAGCTCCTCCCGGGGGATCCCGAGGCGTTCCCAGGCCAGCCGGGAGACAGAGTCTTCCCAAAGTGTCCTGGGTCTTCCCCGTGGCCTCCTGGCGGTCGGACGTGCCCCAAACACCTCCCCAGGGAGGCGTTCGGGTGGCATCCTGAGCAGATGCCCGAACCACCTCATCTGGCTCCTCTCCATGTGGAGGATCAGCGGCTTTACCGGATGACAGAGCTTCTCACCCTATCTCTAAGGGAGAGACCCGCCACCCGGCGGAGGAAGCTCATTTGGGCCGCTTGTACCCGTGATCTTGTCCTTTCGGTCATAACCCAAAGCTCATGACCATAGGTGAGGATGGGAACGTAGATCGACCGGTAAATTGAGAGCTTTGCCTTCCGGCTCAGCTCCTTCTTCACCACAACGGATCGATACAGCGTCCGCATTACTGAAGACGCCGCACCGATCCGCCTGTCGATCTCACGATCCACTCTTCCCTCACTCGCGAACAAGACTCCTAGGTACCTGAACTCCTCCACTTGGGGCAAGATCTCCTCCCCAACTTGGAGATGGCCCTCCACCCTTTACCGGGCGAGAACCATGGACTCGGACTTGGAGGTGCTGATTCTCATCCCAGTCGCTTCACACTCGGCTGCGAACCGATCCAGTGAGAGCTGAAGATCCTGGCCAGATGAAGCCATCAGGACCACATCATCTGCAAAAAGCAGAGACCTAATCCTGCAGCCACCAAACCAGATCCCCTCAACACCTTGACTGCGCCTAGAAATTCTGTCCATAAAGGTTATGAACAGAATGGGTGACAAAGGGCAGCCTTGGCGGAGTCCAACCCTCACTGGAAACGTGTCCGACTTACTGCCGGCAATGCGGACCAAGCTCTGACACTGATCATACAGGGAGCGGACCGCCACAATAAGACAGTCCGATACCCCATACTCTCTGAGCACTCCCCACAGGACTTCCCGAGGGACACGGTCGAATGCCTTCTCCAAGTCCACAAAGCACATGTAGACTGGTTGGGCAGACTCCCATGCACCCTAAAGCACCCTCATAGCAACCTTGCACCACTGCTCTCATGTGGGCTCCATCGCAGAGGCCGTGTGGAAACTATGTCCTCTTATCTTAAAGTTCCGGGCACTGAATGAGTTTTAGATTTTATAAATTTGTATTAGTTCTACTCATTAAACTATTAACCACAGCAACATACCGTATTTTCTTGACCGTAGGGCGATTATAATATGCCGATGAGTGGGTCTATTCAGGTCTTTTTTCATACAAAAGGCACATTATTATGATTTTTTTCTAAATGTAAAAGACTTCCTTGTGGTCTACATAACATGTAGACCACAAGGTCTACATGTAAAGACTTTTTTACACATAAAGTCTATGCAACATTGGTCAAAATGTTGCATAGATGATGTTTTACACATCATCTTCAAGTTGCTTTCTGACAGTCTCTTCGGGATGCGCCGTTTTGTGGGCGGTCTTATTTACGTGCCTCCACTTGGACAGCGTCTCCTCCCCGTCATCTTTGTCGTAGCGGTGTAGCGTGCAAGGACGGGAGTGGAAGAAGTGTCAAAAGATGGAGCTAAATGTTTTAGTGACATTCAGACTTTACTTCAATCAATAACGGAGCAGCATCTCCTCACTAGTGCAACAACAACGCCCGAAATTTGTCCCGTGAAAAACCGTCCGACCGGAACTCTAATAACTAAAGTTCCTTGGGTGAATAATGTAAACTCACTACACCGGTATGTTTTAGTGCTTTCATGGCGAGTTTACTGACAGATATAAGTAAGAACTTTACACTACTTTATATTAGAAATGGCAACAGCGGAGGATGAATGTCCCATAACAAGAAGATAGAGAAAAAGAAGAAGTTTATCGACTACGAAGTTGCCACGGACTATAAAGGCGGAAGCGCGCAGACTTTCAGAACTGATGCAGATCCCAAATACACATCAGCAGGTACCAGAAGGTAAGTTGGTTTTGCATAATATTGTGAAACAAAACGCCAGGTAATATGTCTGCTAATAGGTGCCATTTTGCGGTCCTTATACACACACCATAATAATACTCGTATGTTTAATGCGCCGACAATCCATCAAGCGGTGCGGCTTCATAGCTTATCGAAGTCGTACTAAAAATATTTTGAAAATTTTTTGCGCGCTGTGTTTCTTGTTCTATATTCTCAATGGAACATCTAAAGTTGTGGTGTTGTTTACTGCCATCATATTGCAGTCTACACTAGGGATGTCCCGATCCAGGTTTTTGCACTTGCGATCCTATACCGATATTGTTTTTGCACTTCCGATCCGATACCGATACTGACCGATACCGATACTGACCGATACTGGCCTATCCGAGCATGTATTAAAGTTTAAAGTTATTTAGCCTACTTAGTTGTCAGAATCATGTTGAAAAGGGTTTTAGTACTCTTGATAACAACTAGCCAGCTGAATTAGGGGAGTTTGAATAATACACAATGGTTAGTAACAAGAAACTGACCTGTTTATTCAAGGATAAACACAAAATAGACAAAATTATACATGACAAACAGAAATGGCATCATTGAACTAGGGCTGGGCGATATGGCCTTTTTTTAATATTGCGATATTTTAAGGCCATATTGCGATACACGATATATATCTCGATATTTTGCCTTAGCCTTGAATGAACACTTGATGCATATAATCACAGCAGTATGATGATTCTATGTGTTTTGATTGATTGATTGAGACTTTAATTAGTAGGTTGCACAGTGAAGTACATATTCCGTACAATTGACCACTAAATGGTAACACCCCAATAAGTTTTTCAACTTGTTTAAGTCGGGGTCCACTTAAATTGATTCATGATACAGATATATACTATCAGATATATACTATCATCATAATACAGTCATCACACAAGATAATCACATTGAATTATTTACATTATTTATAATCCAGGGTTTGGAGGGGGGCGCCGGATGTAAGTGTCAAAAAGACAGCCAAAAGAGTTTGATATGAGAATAAATCTAAAGTTAAAATATAGGATAGAAATGCACCCATTTGCAGGAAATGTAGTCTTGATTTTCCAAATTTTCTTTCAAGGCTAACATGTCTACATTAAAACATTCTTCTTCATACTGCATTAATATATGCTACTTTTAAACTTTCATGCAGAGAAGGAAATCACAACTAAATAGATCACTAATTTTTTCAGACGGTGTTGATCTGGAAATTTTTGCCTCAGCATTTTGATGGTGTGGACGTGTGGCACCGAACGGAGATAAGCGTCTCGACAGACGTCACAATATTTGAACAATGATGACGAAAACTGTTTTCTCTGTCGTGTCCGTGTGTCGAAAATTGTTATGCGCTTATTTTTTTTTATTTGATTTTGTGCGTGGCATATAATTGCTATGCGCACAGGCGCGCACCTTAGAGAGAACGTTGGTCACACGGCTGCGCTAGCATCACAGCTAACGTTAGCCATGCTGCTACCTCTCTGCTCGGGGAGGGCGTATACGTATGTGACGTATGACGTGACAGTATGTGACGTATGACGTGACAGTATGTGACGTGTGTAAGAAGGTGCGCTTGCTGTCTGTGAGAGGGAGACACAGGAAAGAGTGAGAAGAGCCTGTCGTGTAATGCCAGCAGCTAAAAGCAACTGCGTGAGATTCCACAGACCTGTGGATGTGTTGAAGGTGTGCTGGAAAATGCGGAACGGAAATTACGGAGCAGCAGAAAAGTGGAATGTATTATTTAAATTGGTGCGTTGGAAAACACGGACACGTTTTTTAAACTGGATCTGGATCGGCATTTTCCCATGCCTTGCCGATACGCATTTTTTGGCAAATATCGGCGGCCGATCCGATCCAAATATCGGATCGGGACATCCCGAGTCTACACGTGTCTCTTATGTGTGACTGCCATCTACTGTTCACACTTATCATTACACTATGTACCAAAAAAAATGGTTTCGAGGTGGGTAAGCACAACCAGAAATATTCCGTACATTATATTGTAAGGCGCACTATCGATTTTTGAGAAAATGGAAGGATTTTAATTGCGTCTTATAGTCCGAAAAATACAGTAACCAAAGCAACAAAATATAAATAGAAGCCTTTTTCTAATCAGTTATTCAAATGAATCAATGAATCGTTGCAGCCTTAAGTGGGAGTACTTAAAACAGGCCAAAAAAAAAAAAGTGCTTGCAATTTAATCTTAAAACTTCATGTATGCAGAAGAGTGGAGACAAGGCTTCTATATTTCTGTCTTCAAACAGACGCAGGCAGAGAACAGAAAGAGCCTCACAGGAGGAAAATGTGAATCTGAGCTCATTTCATCCTGATCTTACGTTGACACTCACATCCTCCTTAGATAAGCGTGCTGCCGCTCAAATGCAAATTGACCTTTGAAGTCTATAAGAACAGAATACCTTTTTTTTTTTTTGCTCTCAGTGCCAAAGTCTAAACTGGGAACAGATGTCACTGCCCACACAGAGCAGAGAGGAACACACTTTGTCACTATCGCAAATCAATATTGCGCTTTGGTCTTAATACGTAGCAAGTGAGGTGGCTAAAATGTGATGTTATCAACTTGCAAGTGAAAACATGAGCAAATGCAATATGTCACAGTGTAGGCAGAAGGACAGGAACACATTAGAGCTTGTGGATCAAGCAGCCCCTCATTCATTACATTTAAGGGAAGCATTACTAAGAGTTGCTGTCCGGTCAACTGGGATGTCCAACCTCTCTGAGATCCCTAAAAAAAAATTATTATTTTTCAAATGTATTTTGCTTCGCTGCACCGCGTCCGCTGAGGAGCGGCAACAACAAAATAAACGCTGCCAGTCCGTAAGCCGAGAGCTCTCATTTCACAGTCCAAAAATAAAACCGCTGGATGAAAGTCTGGCAATGCGTCCTTTAATAGGAGATGGTATTATTTTCTTCCTCTTTAGAGTGAATCGTACACTAGAGCTGCAGTGTCAGGTTTGATTTGTTTCTAAGTAGGAAATCACTCTTGACTACTACTGAAAGTCTTACAAAATCTATCCAACCACAAAGTGGTGTAATCACGGGGCAAAAAAAATTACAATATTGTTAAATATCCCTCTGATAGTCAATAAAATATTATACACTTACTAGAGTTGTCCCGATAACAATATTTTGGTACTGGTGCCAGTTTCCAAAATGTGTTTTGATATTTTTTACGATACTTTTTTTAAATAAAAGGTGACCACAAAAAATGGCATTATTGGCTTTATTTTAACAAAACTTCTTAGGGTACATGAAACATATGTTTATTATTGTAATTTAGTCCTTAAATAAAATAGTGAACATACGAGACAACTTGTCTTTTAGTAGTACCGTATTTTTCGGACTATAAGTCGCAGTTTTTTTCATAGTTTGGCCGGCCGGGGGTGCGACTTATACTCAGGAGCGACTTATGTGTGAAATTATTAACACATTACCGTAAAATATCAAATATTATTTAGCTCATTCACGTAAGAGACTAGACGTATAAGATTTCATGGGATTTAGCGATTAGGAGTGACGGATTGTTTGGTAAACGTATAGCATGTTCTATATGTTATAGTTATTTGAATGACTCTTACCATAATATGTTACGTTAACATACCAGTTGGTTATTTATGCCTCATATAACGTACACTTATTCAGCCTGTTGTTCACTATTCTTTATTTATTTTAAATTGCCTTTCAAATGTCTATTCTTGGTGTTGGGTTTTATCAAATAAATTTCCCCAAAAAATGCGACTTATACTCCAGTGCGACTTATATATGTTTTTTTCCTTCTTTATTATGCATTTTCCGCAGGTGCGGCTTATACTCCGGTGCGACTTATACTCCGAAAAATACGGTAAGTAAGCAAACAAAGACTC
Organism: Nerophis lumbriciformis; assembly: GCF_033978685.3. Lineage (NCBI taxonomy): Eukaryota > Metazoa > Chordata > Actinopteri > Syngnathiformes > Syngnathidae > Nerophis > Nerophis lumbriciformis. The sequence continues at coordinate 6,291,878 of NC_084557.2, read as the reverse complement.
CTAATTTAGCTGCTGACGTATGCAGTAACATATTGTGTCATTTTCCATTCTATTATTTTGTCAACATTAATAAGGACAAGTGGTAGAAAATTATTATTAATCTATTTGTTCATTTACTGTTAATATCTGCTTATTTTCTGTTTCAACATGTTCTATCTACACGTCAGTTAAAATGTAAAAATCACTTATTCTTCCTCTGATAGTCAATAAAATAGTATACACTTACTAGAGTTGTCCCGATAACAATATTTTGGTACTGGTGCCAGTTTCCAAAATGTGTTTTGATATTTTTTACGATACTTTTTTAAATAAAAGGTGACCACAAAAATGGCATTATTGGCTTTATTTTAACAAAACTTCTTAGGGTACATTAAACATATGTTTATTATTGTAATTTAGTCCTTAAATAAAATAGTGAACATACGAGACAACTTGTCTTTTAGTAGTACCGTATTTTTCGGACTATAAGTCGCAGTTTTTTTCATAGTTTGGCCGGGGGTGCGACTTATACTCAGGAGCGACTTATGTGTGAAATTATTAACACATTACCGTAAAATATCAAATATTATTTATCTCATTCACGTAAGAGACTAGACGTATAAGATTTCATGGGATTTAGCGATTAGGAGTGACAGATTGTTTGGTAAACGTATAGCATGTTCTATACGTTATAGTTATTTGAATGACTCTTACCATAATATGTTACGTTAACATACCAGTTGGTTATTTATGCCTCATATAACGTACACTTATTCAGCCTGTTGTTCACTATTCTGTCTTTATTTTAAATTGCCTTTCAAATGTCTATTCTTGGTGTTGGCTTTTATCAAATACATTTCCCCAAAAAATGTGACTTATACTCCAGTGCGACTTATATATGTTTTTTTCCTTCTTTATTATGCATTTTCCGCAGGTGCGACTTATACTCCGGTGCGACTTATACTCCGAAAAATACGGTAAGTAAGCAAACAAAGACTCCTAATTTAGCTGCTGACGTATGCAGTAACATATTGTGTCATTTTCCATTCTATTATTTTGTCAACATTGATAAGGACAAGTGGTAGAAAATTATTATTAATCTATTTGTTCATTTACTGTTAATATCTGCTTATTTTCTGTTTCAACATGTTCTATCTACACGTCAGTTAAAATGTAAAAATCACTTATTCTTCCTCTGATAGTCAATAAAATATTATACACTTACTAGAGTTGTCCCGATAACAATATTTTGGTACTGGTGCCAGTCTCCAAATTGTGTTTTGATTTTTATTACAATACTTTTTTTAAATATAGGTGACCACAAAAATGGCATTATTGGCTTTATTTTAACAAAACTTCTTAGGGTACATTAAACCAGTGTTTTTCAACTACTAAAATAGTGTGCCGTGAGATACAGTCTGGTGTGCCGTGGGAGATTATCTAATTTCACCTATTTGGGTTAAAAATATTTTTTGCAAACCAGTAATTATAATCCGCAAATAATGTGTTGTTGTTGAGTGTCGGTGCTGTCTGGAGATTGGCAGACTTAGCACGTTATACTCTTCCATATCAGTAGGTGGCAGTAGGTAGCTAATTGCTTTGTAGATGTGCAGTGTGCAGGTATAAAAGGTGTATAATGCTTTAACCAAAAATAAACAAAGGGTGAGTGCCACTAAGAAAAGGCATTGAAGCTTAGGGAAGGCTATGTAGAAAGAAACTAAAACTGAACTGGCTACAATGTAAACAAAAACAGAATGCTGGACGACAGCAAAGACTTACTGTGGCGTCCACAAAGTACATCCGACCAATGACATGACAATCAACAATGTCCCCACAAAGAAGGATAAAAACAACTGATGGCTAAAACAAAGCAGGTGTGGGGAATAGTGGTCAAGGAAGACACGAAACTGCTACAGGAAAATACCAAAATAAAGAGAAAAAGCGACCAAAATAGGAGCGCAAGACAAGAACTAAAACAATACACACAGGAAAACAGCAAAAAACTCTAAATAAGTCATGGCGTGATGTGACAGGTGGTGACCGTACACCTACTTTGAGACAAGAGCTATAGTGATGCATGCTTGGTTATGCTTTAAAGTCATATCCAACAATTGCGATAATTACTTTTTATTATTTATATCGGCTGCGGATTTTCATTTTTTAATGTTTTTTTGCTGGTGGTGTGCCTCTGCATTTTTTCAATGAAAAAAGTGTGCCTTGGCTCAAAAAAGGTTGAAAAACACTGCATTAAACATATGTTTATTATTGTAATTTAGTCCTTAAATAAAATAGTGAACATACTAGACAACTTGTCTTTTAGTAGTAATTAAGCAAACAAAGACTCCTAATTTAGCTGCTGACGTATGCAGTAACATATTGTGTCATTTATACACCTATTATTTTGTCAACATTAATAAGGACAAGTGGTAGAAAATATCTGCTTATTTTCTGTTTTAACATGTTCTATCTACACGTCTGTTAAAATGTAATAATCACTTATTCTTCTGTTTGTTTGATACTTTACATTAGTTTTGGATGATACCACAAATTTGGGTTTCGATCCGATACCAAGTAGTTACAGGATCATACAATGGTCACAATTTAAGTCCTCATGTATCTAGGGACGTATTTACTGACTTTATAACCATAATATAAAAAATTTTTTAACAAAAAAAGACATTTTTTGTATTGATGTAATCATAGTAGTATTGACTAGATACGCTCCTGTACTTGGTATCATTACAGTGGATGTCAGGTGTAGATCCACCCATGGCGTTTGTTTACATTGTGACGCCGGTGAGCTATTGTATCCTCCTACGGTGTGTAGTTTAGCTACAGTGATAATGGTACGTGAAAGAAACTAAATTTATTTGTCGCCATGGACGCAAGGATTAGTGATTATGATCCATTAGTATCGTGGTACTATACTAGTACCGGTATACCGTACAACCCTAACCCTGGCCTAGTGGTTAGAGTGTCCGCCCTGAGATCGGTAGGTTGTGGGTTCAAACCCCGGCCGAGTCATACCAAAGACTATAAAAATGGGACCCATTACCTCCCTGCTTGTCACTCAGCATCAAGGGTTGGAATTGGGGGTTAAATCACCAAAAAATGATTCCCGGGCGCGGCCACCGCTGCTGCCCACTGCTCCCCTCACCTCCCAGGGGGTGATCAAGGGTGATGGGTCAAATGCAGAGAATAATTTCGCCACACCTAGTGTGTGTGTGACAATCATTGGTACTTTAACTTTAACTTTAACTTTACTTAGCTATTCAGATCATTTCTTATTGTTGTATGACATTGAAAATGCTCAGGAGTTTAGTTGAATATCTCTACAGTTAGTGTTAGTTTTATGGCAGAAACAGTTTTACCATAGAACGGCCTATTTCTATTTAAATTATTTTTTTTCAAATGGGATGGACAGTGATAACCGTCACACACAGCATGTAGAACAAAACACATTATAGGTTGGACACAGAGCAACCTCTCCAAACCGACAGTATTAACGGTTACAAAATAACTCATTTAACGTGTACAATAGCCATCATTTCTTACTGCTTGATTGCATTATGATCCAAGTTAGACATATTTTTCAGACCAAAACACACTTGGCTGCAGCACTTTGCGTATATCCCCAATGCTCGGTTTAAGAGCCTATTGATTAGGTGGCAGCAACACAACAAAAACAGAAATCAAATTTACAGACAACAACGTAGCAACCGTGAGAGAAGAGCTACAAATCGATGGACTGCTGTTTTCAACTAACTCTTCAAAGCTAAAAAAAAAAAAAAGAGGCTCTGTAGTATTAAAAACAAACTTTCTGTGATGGACTAATGCCCATTGAACTGCTCAGAGAGAAAAAAAAAGAAAAAAGGATCAATTCAAAGAATCAATTGCAATTCTACGAAAGAGTAGACGGGCAGCATTCTGTAATAACTTACTAGAATCATGGCATAATGCTTGGGAGAATAAAGCCTGAATTTCATGAGAAAAAGTTGTATCTTTCTAGAAAAAATATTTAATTTCAACAATGTCAAAATCCTCCAAGGAATTAAAAATAATATATTAATCAGGTCAAATCATGATTTTTTTGTTTTAAAAAACACTTCCGGTTAAATGTTTGAACAAAGTCAACAAAAGAGATGATTTTATTGTGTGTATAGTTAGTATCCTTCATCAGAGTGCAAATAATTTACTTAAAATCCTTGAATGGATTGATGATTGCATTTTTTTTATCCATTTATATCATGTGTGTTTATGATGGTAAGATTGTTTACAGTTTTTTATCTTATTTTTGGCACTTTTTTTTTTAAAGGGGAACATTATCACCAGACCTATGTAAGCGTCAATATATATCTTTATGTAAAAAAGACCATATATTTTTTTAACCGATTTCCGAACTCTAAATGGGTGAATTTTGGCGAATTAAACGCCTTTCTAATATTCGCTCTCGGAGTTGTGACGTCACATCGGGAAGCAATCCGCCATTTTCTCAAACACCGAGTCAAATCAGCTCTGTTATTTTCCGTTTTTTTCGACTGTTTTCCGTACCTTGGAGACGTCATGCCTCGTCGGTGTGTTGTCGGAGGGTGTAACAACACGAACAGGGACGGATTCAAGTTGCACCAGTGGCCCAAAGATGCGAAAGTGGCAAGAAATTGGACGTTTGTTCCGCACACTTTACCGACGAAAGCTATGCTACGACAGAGATGGCAAGAATGTGTGGATATCCTGCGACACTCAAAGCAGATGCATTTCCAACGAGAAAGTCAAAGAAATCTGCCGCCAGACCCCCCATTGAATCTGCCGGAGTGTGTGAGCAATTCAGGGACAAAGGACCTCGCTAGCACGGCAAGCAATGGCGGCAGTTTGTTCCCGCAGACGAGCGAGCTAAACCCCCTATCGACCCTAGCTTCCCTGGCCTGCTGACATCAACTCTAAAACTGGACAGATCAGCTTTCAAGAAAAGAGAGCGGATGAGGGTATGTCTACAGAATATATTAATTGAGGAAAATTGGGCTGTCTGCACTCTCAAAGTGCATGTTGTTGCCAAATGTATTTCATATGCTGTAAACCTAGTTCATAGTTGTTAGTTTCCTTTAATGCCAAACAAACACATACCAATCGTTGGTTAGAAGGCGATCGCCGAATTCGTCCTTGCTTTCGTGTCGTTTTCGTCGGTTTCGCTTGCATACGGTTCAAACCGATATGGCTCAATAGCTTCAGTTTCTTCTTCAATTTCGTTTTCGCTACCTGCCTCCACACTACAACCATCCGTTTCAATACATTCGTAATCTGTTGAATCGCTTAAGCCGCTGAAATCCGAGTCTGAATCCGAGCTAATGTCGCTATAGCTTGCTGTTCTTTCCGCCATGTTTGTTTGTGTTGGCTTCACTATGTGACGTCACAGGAAAATGGACGGGTGTATATAACGATGGTTAAAATCAGGCACTTTGAAGCTTTTTTTTAGGGATATTGCGTGATGGGTAAAATTTTGAAAAAAACTTCGAAAAATATAATAAGCCACTGGGAACTGATTTTTAATGGTTTTAACCATTCTGAAATTGTGATAATGTTCCCCTTTAAATAAAACATTTTACTATTTGATGCACAGTGTCAAAGTCAAGGCCTGGTGGCCAGATCTGGCCCTTGACATCATTTTATCTGGCCCGCAAACACCTGGAAATGTTATGTGTAAATAAAGTACCGTATTTTTCTGAGTATAAGTCGCACCTGCCAAAAATGCATAATAAAAAAGGAAAAAAACATATATAAGTCACACTGGAGCCCGGCCAAACTATGAAAAAAACTGCGACTTATAGTCCGAAAAATACGGTACCTCATATTTTCTCGCTAAATGTAATTGATTTTTTTTCCCATTTTGACAGAAAAAATATATGCACTGCTTGAAATTGCATACATTTTAAACTGTAATAGTGTCCAATATTGCAACAAATATTACAGTACTTTCCAAACATGTTTTTGTCTAAATAAAAATAAATACAAATAGTTAACTTTAAAGCAAATCAAATTAATAAAAATTACAATACATTTTAAGCTGTTCTTTACAGCATATTACTGTAAATTGAAAAAAACTACTACTGTTTTTGCGTTAAAATTCTGTTGATTGAACTGCCAGTTTTTGACTGTAAAATCTACGGTTGTTGTTTTTAACAGTGCATTACTGTAAATGGAAAGACGGTACATTTGTTTTTACGGGGAAAAAAATGGCAGCTAAGTTGCCAGAAAAAAAAGAACTTGTACTGTTTTTCCATTAACAATATAATGTTGTACAAAAACAATGTAAATTTAACAGTAAAATTTTGGCGTAAAAAACAAAACCGTGGTACTCTTTTTCCATTTTGTTTAAAAAAAAAAAAAAAAAAACACTAGTTATACAGTAAAATAGTGTAAATGTAAAGTTTTTACTGTAAAATGGACAGTCTACTTAAAACAATTTATATACTTAATAATGAAATCCAGAGGCAAATTCATACATTATTCAATGTTAGAAGCCCTCAATGAAAACCCTGATTTAATGACTTTGAAAGAATGATCACTTTATTCTCAAACTTTCTCCATCCGTCTATTTTTAATAACACTTGTCATCACTGAGGTCACGGATGAGCTGGAGCCTATCCCAGCTGACTTTGGGCGAGACATAGGGTACAATCTGTACTGGTCACCAGTCAATCACCAGGTAACAAAAAATAGACCGTCAATCACCTCCCATTCACACCTGCGGAGTCTACAAATAGCCTAAGGTGCATGTTTTTGGTATGTGGAGTTTACAGAGAAAACCAACTCAAAGCACACACAACCTCCACAGACCAGATACCAAAACTGTAAGAGCCGTGTAAACAAAAAATATTTACTTTTTTCTTCCTTAAAAAAACGGTCTCCTATGTATTACAACCATTCCAATTCTCACAAATGGGCCAAGGATGTCGTCGAGGCTTGTGCAGCCCTTTGAGACACTCGTGATTTAGGGCTATATGAGTAAACTTTGATTGATTGATGAACTATTTCCCCTAAAATGCGCATGGAGTCTATAAAGTGTGTTTTATCCGATTACTCGATTAATGGAACAAACTAATCGATAGATTACTCGATTACTAAAATAATTGATAGCTGCAGCCCTAACTTTTCCTCTAAAACTTTATTAATCCTATTATATTTTATAGAGATGTCCGATATTATCGGCCGATAAATGCATTAAAATGTAGTATCGGAAATTATCGGTATCGGTTTTAAAAAGTAAAATGTATGAATTTTTAAAAACGGAGTGGTACACGGATGTAGGGAGAAGTACAGAGCGCCAATAAACCTTAAAGGCACTGCCTTTGCGTGCCGGCCCAGTCACATAATATCTACGGCTTTTCACACACACAAGTGAATGCATGCATTATTGGTCAACAGCCATACAGGTCACACTGAGGGTGGCCGTATAAACAACTTAAACACTGTTACAGATATGAGCCACACTGTGAACCCACACCAAACAAGAATGACAAACACATTTCGGGTGAACATCCGCACCGTAACACAACATAAACACAACAGAACAAATACCCAGAACCCCTTGCAGTACTAACTCTTCCGGGACGCTACAATATACATACACCCCCACACCTTAACCCCCCCCCCCCCCCTGCCCCCCAACCCCGCCCACCTCATGCTCTCTCAGGGAGAGCATGTCCCAAATTCCAAGCTGCTGTTTTGAGGCATGTTAAAAAAAATAATGCACTTTGTGACTTCAATAACAAATATGGCAGTGCCATGTTGGCATTTTTTTTCCATAACTTGAGTTGATTTATTTTGGAAAACCTTGTTACATTGTTTAATGCATCCAGCGGGGCATCACAACAAAATTAGGCATACTAATGTGTTAATTCCACGACTGTATACATCGGTATCGGTTGATATCGGAATCGGTAATTAAGAGTTGCACAGTATCGGATATCGGCAAAAAAGCCATTATCGAACATCTCTACTCTGTATCCATATTGGTTCTCTTTGAGTATTGAACAGTTTTTCAATGCCCTGATGTGGGATCTGAGGCCAGGATGTCGTCTTGGCTTGTGCAGCCCTTTGAGACACTCGTGATTTAGGGCTACCGTTTTTTTCGGACTATAAGTCGCTTTTTTTTTTTCCATAGTTTGGCTTCGGGTGCGACTTATACTCAGGTGCGACTTATGTGTGAAATTATTAACACATTAGCGTAAAATATCAAATAATATTATTTATCTCATTCACGTAAGAGACTAGACGTATAAGATTTCATGGGATTTAGCGATTAGGAGTGACAGATTGTTTGGTAAACGTATAGCATGTTCTATATGTTATAGTTATTTGAATGACTCTTACCATAATATGTTACGTTAACATACCAGTTGGTTATTTATGCCTCATATAACGTACACTTATTCAGCCTGTTGTTCACTATTCTTTATTTATTTGAAATTGCCTTTCAAATGTCTATTCTTGGTGTTGGCTTTTATCAAATAAATATCCCCAAAAAATGCGACTTATACTCCAGTGCGACTTATATATGTTTTTTCCCTTCCTTATTATGCATTTTCGGCCGGTGCGACTTATACTCCGAAAAATACGGTATATGATACGGTATATATTCAATAAAATCTGCATCTACAGTGTATAATAACATGGTGTTTTTATGAGCTACTGTTTTTATGAAATATTTTTATATTGCTCCTTAAGAAAACACGCATATTTAATACAATATACATCTACAATGTATAATAACATGGTGCTTTTAAAAAAATGAAATACTGTTTAAATTGCTGCTACAGAAAACTATATACTTTTAAATCTACATCTACAGTGTATAATAACATGGTGTTTAAAAACAAGTGTTACATTGCTCCTTAAGAAAACACACATATTCAATAAAATCTGCATCTACAGTGTATAATAACAGTGTTTTTATGAGCTACTGTTTTTCTGAAATATTTTTATATTGCTCCTTAAGAAAACACGCATATTTAATACAATCTACATCTACAATGTATAATAACATGGTGCTTTTTTAAAAATGAAATACTGTTTAAATTGCTGCTAGAGAAAACTATATACTTTTAAATCTACATCTACAGTGTATAACAACATGATGTTTGAAAAAAAGTGTTACATTGCTCCTTAAGAAAACACACATTCAATAAAATCTGCATCTACAGTGTATAATAACATGGTGTTTTTATGAGCTACTGTTTTTATGAAATATTTTTATATTGCTCCTTAAGAAAACACGCATATTTAATACAATCTACATCTACAATGTATAATAACATGGTGCTTTTTTAAAAATGAAATACTGTTTAAATTGCTGCTAGAGAAAACTATATACTTTTAAATCTACATCTACAGTGTATAATAACATGGTGTTTAAAAAAAAGTGTTACATTGCTCCTTAAGAAAACACACATATTCAATAAAATCTGCATCTACAGTGTATAATAACATGGTGTTTTTATGAGCTACTGTTTTTATGAAATATTTTTATATTGCTCCTTAAGAAAACACGCATATTTAATACAATATACATCTACAATGTATAATAACATGGTGCTTTTTAAAAAATGAAATACTGTTTAAATTGCTGCTACAGAAAACTATATACTTTTAAATCTACATCTACAGTGTATAATAACATGGTGTTTGAAAAAAAGTGTTACATTGCTCCTTAAGAAAACACACATATTCAATAAAATCTGCATCTACAGTGTATAATAACATGGTGTTTTTATGAGCTACTGTTTTTCTGAAATATTTTTATATTGCTCCTTAAGAAAACACACATATTTAATAAAATATACATCTACAATGTGTAATAATGGTGCTTTTTCAAAAATGAAATACTGTTTAAATTGCTGCTAGAGAAAACTATATACTTTTAAATCTACATCTACAGTGTATAATAACATGGTGTTTTAAAAAAAAAGTGTTACATTGCTCCTTCAGAAAACACACATATTCAAAAAAATCTGCATCTACAGTGTATAATAACATGGTGTTTTTATGAGCTACTGTTTTTATGAAATATTTTTATATTGCTCCTTAAGAAAACACGCATATTTAATACAATCTACATCTACAATGTATAATAACATGGTGCTTTTTTTAAAATGAAATACTGTTTAAATTGCTGCTAGAGAAAACTATATACTTTTAAATCTACATCTACAGTGTATAACAACATGGTGTTTGAAAAAAAGTGTTACATTGCTCCTTAAGAAAACACACATTCAATAAAATCTGCATCTACAGTGTATAATAACATGGTGTTTTTATGAGCTACTGTTTTTATGAAATATTTTTATATTGCTCCTTAAGAAAACACGCATATTTAATAAAATATACATCTACAATGTGTAATAATGGTGCTTTTTCAAAAATGAAATACTGTTTAAATTGCTGCTAGAGAAAACTATATACTTTTAAATCTACATCTACAGTGTATAATAACATGGTGTTTTAAAAAAAAGTGTTACATTGCTCCTTCAGAAAACACACATATTCAAAAAAAATCTGCATCTACAGTGTATAATAACATGGTGTTTTTATGAGCTACTGTTTTTCTGAAATATTTTTATATTGCTCCTTAAGAAAACACGCATATTTAATACAATCTACATCTACAATGTATAATAACATGGTGCTTTTTTAAAAATGAAATACTGTTTAAATTGCTGCTAGAGAAAACTATATACTTTTAAATCTACATCTACAGTGTATAACAACATGGTGTTTGAAAAAAAGTGTTACATTGCTCCTTCAGAAAACACACATATTCAAAAAAAATCTGCATCTACAGTGTATAATAACATGGTGTTTTTATGAGCTACTGTTTTTATGAAATATTTTTATATTGCTCCTTAAGAAAACACGCATATTTAATACAATCTACATCTACAATGTATAATAACATGGTGCTTTTTTAAAAATGAAATACTGTTTAAATTGCTGCTAGAGAAAACTATATACTTTTAAATCTACATCTACAGTGTATAACAACATGGTGTTTGAAAAAAAGTGTTACATTGCTCCTTAAGAAAACACACATATTCAAAAAAAATCTGCATCTACAGTGTATAATAACATGGTGTTTTTATGAGCTACTGTTTTTATGAAATATTTTTATATTGCTCCTTAAGAAAACACGCATATTTAATACAATCTACATCTACAATGTATAATAACATGGTGCTTTTTAAAAAATGAAATACTGTTTAAATTGCTGCTAGAGAAAACTATATACTTTTAAATCTACATCTACAGTGTATAACAACATGGTGTTTGAAAAAAAGTGTTACATTGCTCCTTAAGAAAACACACATATTCAATAAAATCTGCATCTACAGTGTATAATAACATGGTGTTTTTATGAGCTACTGTTTTTCTGAAATATTTTTATATTGCTCCTTAAGAAAACACACATATTTAATAAAATATACATCTACAATGTGTAATAATGGTGCTTTTTCAAAAATGAAATACTGTTTAAATTGCTGCTAGAGAAAACTATATACTTTTAAATCTACATCTACAGTGTATAATAACATGGTGTTTTTAAAAAAAAGTGTTACATTGCTCCTTCAGAAAACACACATATTCAAAAAAAATCTGCATCTACAGTGTATAATAACATGGTGTTTTTATGAGCTACTGTTTTTATGAAATATTTTTATATTGCTCCTTAAGAAAACACGCATATTTAATACAATATACATCTACAATGTATAATAACATGGTGCTTTTTAAAAAATGAAATACTGTTTAAATTGCTGCTACAGAAAACTATATACTTTTAAATCTACATCTACAGTGTATAATAACATGGTGTTTAAAAAAAAGTGTTACATTGCTCCTTAAGAAAACACACATATTCAATAAAAATCTGCATCTACAGTGTATAATAACATAGTGTTTTTATGAGCTACTGTTTTTCTGAAATATTTTTATATTGCTCCTTAAGAAAACACACATATTTAATAAAATATACATCTACAATGTGTAATAATGGTGTTTTTTCAAAAATGAAATACTGTTTAAATTGCTGCTAGAGAAAACTATATACTTTTAAATCTACATCTACAGTGTATAATAACATGGTGTTTTAAAAAAAAGTGTTACATTGCTCCTTCAGAAAACACACATATTCAAAAAAATCTGCATCTACAGTGTATAATAACATGGTGTTTTTATGAGCTACTGTTTTTATGAAATATTTTTATATTGCTCCTTAAGAAAACACACATATTTAATAAAATATACATCTACAATGTGTAATAATGGTGCTTTTTCAAAAATGAAATACTGTTTAAATTGCTGCTAGAGAAAACTATATACTTTTAAATCTACATCTACAGTGTATAATAACATGGTGTTTTAAAAAAAAGTGTTACATTGCTCCTTCAGAAAACACACATATTCAAAAAAAATCTGCATCTACAGTGTATAATAACATGGTGTTTTTATGAGCTACTGTTTTTATGAAATATTTTTATATTGCTCCTTAAGAAAACACGCATATTTAATACAATCTACATCTACAATGTATAATAACATGGTGCTTTTTTAAAAATGAAATACTGTTTAAATTGCTGCTACAGAAAACGATATACTTTTAAATCTACATCTACAGTGTATAATAACATGGTGTTTTAAAAAAAAGTGTTACATTGCTCCTTCAGAAAACACACATATTCAAAAAAAATCTGCATCTACAGTGTATAATAACATGGTGTTTTTATGAGCTACTGTTTTTATGAAATATTTTTATATTGCTCCTTAAGAAAACACGCATATTTAATACAATCTACAATGTATAATAACATGGTGCTTTTTTAAAAATGAAATACTGTTTAAATTGCTGCTAGAGAAAACTATATACTTTTAAATCTACATCTACAGTGTATAATAACATGGTGTTTTAAAAAAAAGTGTTACATTGCTCCTTCAGAAAACACACATATTCAAAAAAAATCTGCATCTACAGTGTATAATAACATGGTGTTTTTATGAGCTACTGTTTTTATGAAATATTTTTATATTGCTCCTTAAGAAAACACGCATATTTAATACAATCTACATCTACAATGTATAATAACATGGTGCTTTTTTTAAAATGAAATACTGTTTAAATTGCTGCTAGAGAAAACTATATACTTTTAAATCTACATCTACAGTGTATAACAACATGGTGTTTGAAAAAAAAGTGTTACATTGCTCCTTAAGAAAACACACATATTCAATAAAATCTGCATCTACAGTGTATAATAACATGGTGTTTTTATGAGCTACTGTTTTTATGAAATATTTTTATATTGCTCCTTAAGAAAACACGCATATTTAATACAATATACATCTACAATGTATAATAACATGGTGCTTTTAAAAAAATGAAATACTGTTTAAATTGCTGCTACAGAAAACTATATACTTTTAAATCTACATCTACAGTGTATAATAACATGGTGTTTTAAAAAGTGTTACATTGCTCCTTCAGAAAACACACATATTCAAAAAAAATCTGCATCTACAGTGTATAATAACATGGTGTTTTTATGAGCTACTGTTTTTATGAAATATTTTTATATTGCTCCTTAAGAAAACACGCATATTTAATACAATCTACATCTACAATGTATAATAACATGGTGCTTTTTTAAAAATGAAATACTGTTTAAATTGCTGCTAGAGAAAACTATATACTTTTAAATCTACATCTACAGTGTATAACAACATGGTGTTTGAAAAAAAGTGTTACATTGCTCCTTCAGAAAACACACATTCAAAAAAAATCTGCATCTACAGTGTATAATAACATGGTGTTTTTATGAGCTACTGTTTTTATGAAATATTTTTATATTGCTCCTTAAGAAAACACGCATATTTAATACAATCTACATCTACAATGTATAATAACATGGTGCTTTTTTAAAAATGAAATACTGTTTAAATTGCTGCTAGAGAAAACTATATACTTTTAAATCTACATCTACAGTGTATAACAACATGGTGTTTGAAAAAAAGTGTTACATTGCTCCTTAAGAAAACACACATATTCAATAAAATCTGCATCTACAGTGTATAATAACATGGTGTTTTTATGAGCTACTGTTTTTCTGAAATATTTTTATATTGCTCCTTAAGAAAACACACATATTTAATAAAATATACATCTACAATGTGTAATAATGGTGCTTTTTCAAAAATGAAATACTGTTTAAATTGCTGCTAGAGAAAACTATATACTTTTAAATCTACATCTACAGTGTATAATAACATGGTGTTTTAAAAAAAAAGTGTTACATTGCTCCTTCAGAAAACACACATATTCAAAAAAATCTGCATCTACAGTGTATAATAACATGGTGTTTTTATGAGCTACTGTTTTTATGAAATATTTTTATATTGCTCCTTAAGAAAACACGCATATTTAATACAATCTACATCTACAATGTATAATAACATGGTGCTTTTTCAAAAATGAAATACTGTTTAAATTGCTGCTAGAGAAAACTATATACTTTTAAATCTACATCTACAGTGTATAATAACATGGTGTTTTAAAAAAAAGTGTTACATTGCTCCTTCAGAAAACACACATATTCAAAAAAAATCTGCATCTACAGTGTATAATAACATGGTGTTTTTATGAGCTACTGTTTTTCTGAAATATTTTTATATTGCTCCTTAAGAAAACACGCATATTTAATACAATCTACATCTACAATGTATAATAACATGGTGCTTTTTTAAAAATGAAATACTGTTTAAATTGCTGCTAGAGAAAACTATATACTTTTAAATCTACATCTACAGTGTATAACAACATGGTGTTTGAAAAAAAGTGTTACATTGCTCCTTCAGAAAACACACATATTCAAAAAAAATCTGCATCTACAGTGTATAATAACATGGTGTTTTTATGAGCTACTGTTTTTATGAAATATTTTTATATTGCTCCTTAAGAAAACACGCATATTTAATACAATCTACATCTACAATGTATAATAACATGGTGCTTTTTTAAAAATGAAATACTGTTTAAATTGCTGCTAGAGAAAACTATATACTTTTAAATCTACATCTACAGTGTATAACAACATGGTGTTTGAAAAAAAGTGTTACATTGCTCCTTAAGAAAACACACATATTCAAAAAAAATCTGCATCTACAGTGTATAATAACATGGTGTTTTTATGAGCTACTGTTTTTATGAAATATTTTTATATTGCTCCTTAAGAAAACACGCATATTTAATACAATCTACATCTACAATGTATAATAACATGGTGCTTTTTAAAAAATGAAATACTGTTTAAATTGCTGCTAGAGAAAACTATATACTTTTAAATCTACATCTACAGTGTATAACAACATGGTGTTTGAAAAAAAGTGTTACATTGCTCCTTAAGAAAACACACATATTCAATAAAATCTGCATCTACAGTGTATAATAACATGGTGTTTTTATGAGCTACTGTTTTTCTGAAATATTTTTATATTGCTCCTTAAGAAAACACACATATTTAATAAAATATACATCTACAATGTGTAATAATGGTGCTTTTTCAAAAATGAAATACTGTTTAAATTGCTGCTAGAGAAAACTATATACTTTTAAATCTACATCTACAGTGTATAATAACATGGTGTTTTTAAAAAAAAGTGTTACATTGCTCCTTCAGAAAACACACATATTCAAAAAAAATCTGCATCTACAGTGTATAATAACATGGTGTTTTTATGAGCTACTGTTTTTATGAAATATTTTTATATTGCTCCTTAAGAAAACACGCATATTTAATACAATATACATCTACAATGTATAATAACATGGTGCTTTTTAAAAAATGAAATACTGTTTAAATTGCTGCTACAGAAAACTATATACTTTTAAATCTACATCTACAGTGTATAATAACATGGTGTTTAAAAAAAAGTGTTACATTGCTCCTTAAGAAAACACACATATTCAATAAAAATCTGCATCTACAGTGTATAATAACATAGTGTTTTTATGAGCTACTGTTTTTCTGAAATATTTTTATATTGCTCCTTAAGAAAACACACATATTTAATAAAATATACATCTACAATGTGTAATAATGGTGTTTTTTCAAAAATGAAATACTGTTTAAATTGCTGCTAGAGAAAACTATATACTTTTAAATCTACATCTACAGTGTATAATAACATGGTGTTTTAAAAAAAAGTGTTACATTGCTCCTTCAGAAAACACACATATTCAAAAAAATCTGCATCTACAGTGTATAATAACATGGTGTTTTTATGAGCTACTGTTTTTATGAAATATTTTTATATTGCTCCTTAAGAAAACACACATATTTAATAAAATATACATCTACAATGTGTAATAATGGTGCTTTTTCAAAAATGAAATACTGTTTAAATTGCTGCTAGAGAAAACTATATACTTTTAAATCTACATCTACAGTGTATAATAACATGGTGTTTTAAAAAAAAGTGTTACATTGCTCCTTCAGAAAACACACATATTCAAAAAAAATCTGCATCTACAGTGTATAATAACATGGTGTTTTTATGAGCTACTGTTTTTATGAAATATTTTTATATTGCTCCTTAAGAAAACACGCATATTTAATACAATCTACATCTACAATGTATAATAACATGGTGCTTTTTTAAAAATGAAATACTGTTTAAATTGCTGCTACAGAAAACGATATACTTTTAAATCTACATCTACAGTGTATAATAACATGGTGTTTTAAAAAAAAGTGTTACATTGCTCCTTCAGAAAACACACATATTCAAAAAAAATCTGCATCTACAGTGTATAATAACATGGTGTTTTTATGAGCTACTGTTTTTATGAAATATTTTTATATTGCTCCTTAAGAAAACACGCATATTTAATACAATCTACAATGTATAATAACATGGTGCTTTTTTAAAAATGAAATACTGTTTAAATTGCTGCTAGAGAAAACTATATACTTTTAAATCTACATCTACAGTGTATAATAACATGGTGTTTTAAAAAAAAGTGTTACATTGCTCCTTCAGAAAACACACATATTCAAAAAAAATCTGCATCTACAGTGTATAATAACATGGTGTTTTTATGAGCTACTGTTTTTATGAAATATTTTTATATTGCTCCTTAAGAAAACACGCATATTTAATACAATCTACATCTACAATGTATAATAACATGGTGCTTTTTTTAAAATGAAATACTGTTTAAATTGCTGCTAGAGAAAACTATATACTTTTAAATCTACATCTACAGTGTATAACAACATGGTGTTTGAAAAAAAGTGTTACATTGCTCCTTAAGAAAACACACATATTCAATAAAATCTGCATCTACAGTGTATAATAACATGGTGTTTTTATGAGCTACTGTTTTTATGAAATATTTTTATATTGCTCCTTAAGAAAACACGCATATTTAATACAATATACATCTACAATGTATAATAACATGGTGCTTTTTTAAAAATGAAATACTGTTTAAATTGCTGCTAGAGAAAACTATATACTTTTAAATCTACATCTACAGTGTATAACAACATGGTGTTTGAAAAAAAGTGTTACATTGCTCCTTAAGAAAACACACATATTCAATAAAATCTGCATCTACAGTGTATAATAACATGGTGTTTTTATGAGCTACTGTTTTTCTGAAATATTTTTATATTGCTCCTTAAGAAAACACACATATTTAATAAAATATACATCTACAATGTGTAATAATGGTGCTTTTTCAAAAATGAAATACTGTTTAAATTGCTGCTAGAGAAAACTATATACTTTTAAATCTACATCTACAGTGTATAATAACATGGTGTTTTAAAAAAAAGTGTTACATTGCTCCTTCAGAAAACACACATATTCAAAAAAAATCTGCATCTACAGTGTATAATAACATGGTGTTTTTATGAGCTACTGTTTTTCTGAAATATTTTTATATTGCTCCTTAAGAAAACACGCATATTTAATACAATATACATCTACAATGTATAATAACATGGTGCTTTTTAAAAAATGAAATACTGTTTAAATTGCTGCTAGAGAAAACTATATACTTTTAAATCTACATCTACAGTGTATAATAACATGGTGTTTTAAAAAAAAGTGTTACATTGCTCCTTCAGAAAACACACATATTCAAAAAAAAATCTGCATCTACAGTGTATAATAACATGGTGTTTTTATGAGCTACTGTTTTTATCAACTTTGATTGATTGATTAACTATTTCCCCTAAAATGCGCATTGAGGCTATAAAGTGTGTTTTATCTGATTACTCGATTAATGGAACAAACTAAGCGATAGATTACTCGATTACTAAAATAATTCATAGCTGCAGCCCTAACTTTATAATACTATTATATTTTAGATGTCCATTGCAATCCATACCAAACACCGGCTGGACATTTGGAAAAAAAAGTTCTCCAGCTCTCTTAGCAGCTGTACAACTCCTTCAAGCAGACGAGGTTAAACACGCGTATTGCTTTCTTTGCCCCCACCCTGCTCGCCATTACATAACAAGACAAGAGGCGTTTTTTTTCCTTCCTTTGTCGTCCTCTTCTCCCAGACACAATTTAATCCTGTGCATAAAAAGGGTAGAGGGGGGTTGAATGTGGGTCAGCAGGTTAGAAGACTTTCAAAGTCAGACTTGTCGAGAGGTGTTGGAGGTGGTGGTGAGAGCGAGAGAGGAGAGGAGAGAGAAAAAAAAATAAATCCAAAATCCCAACTACCTGTCTTTGCCCTGCTACTATTACATAAGAGCTCAGTCAGTGTGTGCCAACCCACTAAGTCGCACAGCACTCCCCGCCTTCCCTTTTTGCTGCTGTGTAAATACCGGAGGAGGCGATTCGCATTTCATCAAGCTCCAAAAGTGTCTGCGAAACAAACCAAAAAAGATGCACCAGTGACTATGACCATTTTTTCCAAGCCCCTCACTTTGCTGGCCTGCCTGTGTTTATGGCTAAACCTGTTACATAACCAGCTTACATTCCACATTCCCCATATCACACTCTAAATATACACGGCAGGAAGACCGGGGCTTGCACACACAAACACACATTATAATTAGAGATGTCGATAAACGCTTTAAAATGTAATATCGGGAATTATCGGTATCAGTTTCTTTTATTATCGGTATCAGTTTTATTTTTATTTATTTTTTATTTTTTAATCAACATAAAAAACACAAGATACACTTACAATTAGTGCACCAACCCAAAAAACCTTCCTCATTCACACAAAAAGGGTTGTTTCTTTCTGTTATTAATATTGTGGTTCCTACATTATATATCAATATATATCAATACAGTCTGCAAGGGATACAGTCCGTAAGCACACATGATTGTGCGTGCTGCTGCTCCACTAATAGTACTAACCTTTAACACTTAATTTTACTCATTTTTATTCATTACTAGTTTCTATGTAACTGTTTTTATATTGTTTTACTTTATTTTTTATTCAAGAAAATGTTTTTAATTTATTTATATCTTATTTTATTTTATAAAAAAAAAAAAAAAAATCGCTAGGGCTGCAACTAGCGATTAATTTGATAATCGATTAATCTGTTGATTATTACTTCGATTAATCGATTAATAATCGGATAAAAGAGACAAACTACATTTCTATCCTTTCCAGTATTTTATTGGGGGAAAAAACAGCATACTGGCACCATACTTATTTTGATTATTGTTTTTCAGCTATTTGTACATGTTGCAGTTTATAAATAAAGGTTTATAAGAAGTACAAAATTTAAAAAATTTAAAAAATATTTAAAAAAATAATAATAAAGGCCTCTGCGCATAGCATAGATCCAACGAATCGATGACTAAATTAATCGCCAACTATTTTTATAATCGATTTTAATCTATTTAATCAATTAGTTGTTGCAGCCCTAATCTTCACCATACCTGGTTGTCCAAATTAGGCATAATAATGTGCTAATTCCACGACTGTATGCATTGCGGTATCGGTTGATGTCGGTATCGGTAATTAAGAGTTGGACAATATCGGAATATCGGATATCGGCAAAAAGCCATTATCGGACATCCCTAATATCCATCCATCCATTTTCTACCGCTTATTCCCTTTGGGGTCGCGGGGGGGGGGCGCTGGAGCCTATCTCAGCTACAATCGGCCCGAAGGCGGGGTACACCCTGGACAAGTCGCCACCTCATCGCAGGTAGACAGACAACATTCACACTCACATTCACACACTAGGGCCAATTTAGTGTTGCCAATCAACTTATCCCCAGGTGCATGTCTTTGGAAGTGGGAGGAAGCCGGAGTACCCGGAGGGAACCCAGGCGGTCACGGGGAGAACATGCAAACTCCACACAGAAAGATCCCGCGCCCGGGATTGAACCCAAGACTACTCAGGACCTTCGTATTGTGAGTCAGATGCACTAACCCCTCTGCCACCGTGAATTATTATTATTATTATTATTTATATCTTATTTTATTTTATACATTTTTTTTTAAAAGGACCTTATCTTCACTAGGGCTGCAACTAGCGATTAATTTGATAATCGATTAATCTGTTGATTATTACTTCGATTAATCGATTAATAATCGGATAAAAGAGACAAACTACATTTCTATCCTTTCCAGTATTTTATTGGGGGAAAAAACAGCATACTGGCACCATACTTATTTTGATTATTGTTTTTCAGCTGTTTGTACATGTTGCAGTTTATAAATAAAGGTTTATAAAAAATAGAAAATTTAAAAAATTTAAAAAATATTTTAAAAAATAATAATAATTGCCTCTGCGCAACAAATCGATGACTAAATTAATCGCCAACTATTTTAATAATCGATTTTAATCTATTTAATCGATTAGTTGTTGCAGCCCTAATCTTCACCATACCTGGTTGTCCAAATTAGGCATAATAATGTGCTAATTCCACAACTGTATGTATTGCGGTATCGGTTGATGTCGGTATCGGTAATTAAGAGTTGGACAATATCGGAATATCGGATATCGGCAAAAAGCCATTATCGGACATCCCTAATATCCATCCATCCATTTACTACCGCTTATTCCCTTTGGGGTCGCTGGAGCCTATCTCAGCTACAATCGGGCGGAAGGCGGGGTACACCCTGGACAAGTAGCCACCTCATCGCAGGTAGACAGACAACATTCACACTCACATTCACACACTAGGGCCAATTTAGTGTTGCCAATCAACTTATCCCCAGGTGCATGTCTTTGGAGGTGGGAGGAAGCCGGAGTACCCGGAGGGAACCCACGCAGTCACGGGGAGAACATGCGAACTCCACACAGAAAGATCCCGAGCCCGGGATTGAACCCAAGACTACTCAGGACCTTCGTATTGTGAGGCAGATGCACTAACCCCTCTGCCACCGTGAATTATTATTATTATTATTATTTATATCTTATTTTATTTTATAAATTTTTTTTTTTTAAAAGGACCTTATCTTCACTAGGGCTGCAACTAGCGATTAATTTGATAATCGATTAATCTGTTGATTATTACTTCGATTAATCGATTAATAATCGGATAAAATAGACAAACTACATTTCTATCCTTTCCAGTATTTTATTGGGGAAAAAAACAGCATACTGGCACCATACTTATTTTGATTATTGTTTCTCAGCTGTTTGTACATGTTGCAGTTTATAAATAAAAGTTTATAAAAAATAGAAAATTTTAAAAATTTTAAAAATATTTAAAAAAAATAATAATAATTGCCTCTGCGCATGCGCATGGCATAGATCCA
This sequence comes from Nerophis lumbriciformis, assembly GCF_033978685.3. Lineage (NCBI taxonomy): Eukaryota > Metazoa > Chordata > Actinopteri > Syngnathiformes > Syngnathidae > Nerophis > Nerophis lumbriciformis. The sequence continues at coordinate 6,270,112 of NC_084557.2, read as the reverse complement.
ACGTTTTGATGACTAAATTAATCGCCAACTGTTTTTATAATCGATTTTAATCGATTAGTTGTTGCAGCCCTAATCTTCACCATACCTGGTTGTCCAAATTAGGCATAATAATGTGTTAATTCCATGACTGTATATATCGGTATCGGTTATTGTCGGTATCGCTAATTTAGAGTTGGACAATATCGGAATATCAGCAAAAAGCCATTATCGGACATCCCTAATATCCATCCATTTTCTACCGCTTATTCCCTTTGGGGTCGCGGGGGGCACTGGAGCCTATCTCAGCTACAATCGGGCCGAAGGCGGGGTACACCCTGGACAAGTCGCCACCTCATCGCAGGGCCAACACAGATAGACAGACAACATTCACACTCACATTCACACACTAGGGCCAATTTAGTGTTGCCAATCAATTTATCCCCAGGTGCATGTCTTTGGAAGTGGGAGGAAGCCGGAGTACCCGGAGGGAACCCACGCAGTCACGGGGAGAACATGCAAACTCCACACAGAAAGATCCCGAGCCCGGGATTGAACCCAAGACCTTCGTATTGTGAGTCAGATGCACTAACCCCTCTGCCACCGTGAATTATTATTATTATTATTATTTATATCTTATTTTATTTTATACATTTTTTTTAAAAAGGACCTTATCTTCACTAGGGCTGCAACTAGCGATTAATTTGATAATCGATTAATCTGTTGATTATTACTTCGATTAATCGATTAATAATCGGATAAAAGAGACAAACTACATTTCTATCCTTTGCAGTATTTTATTGGAAAAAAAACAGCATACTGGCACCATACTTATTTTGATTATTGTTTTTCAGCTGTTTGTACATGTTGCAGTTTATAAATAAAGGTTTATAAAAAATAGAAAATTTTAAAAATTTAAAAAATATTTTAAAAAATAATAATAATTGCCTCTGCGCATGCGCATGGCATAGATCCAACGTTTTGATGACTAAATTAATCGCCAACTGTTTTTATAATCGATTTTAATCGATTAGTTGTTGCAGCCCTAATCTTCACCATACCTGGTTGTCCAAATTAGGCATAATAATGTGTTAATTCCATGACTGTATATATCGGTATCGGTTATTGTCGGTATCGCTAATTTAGAGTTGGACAATATCGGAATATCAGCAAAAAGCCATTATCGGACATCCCTAATATCCATCCATCCATTTTCTACCGCTTATTCCCTTTGGGGTCGCGGGGGGCACTGGAGCCTATCTCAGCTACAATAGGGCCGAAGGCGGGGTACACCCTGGACAAGTCGCCACCTCATCGCAGGGCCAACACAGATAGACAGACAACATTCACACTCACATTCACACACTAGGGCCAATTTAGTGTTGCCAATCAACTTATCCCCAGGTGCATGTCTTTGGAAGTGGGAGGAAGCCGGAGTACCCGGAGGGAACCCACGCAGTCACGAGGAGAACATGCAAACTCCATACAGAAAGATCCCGAGCCCGGGATTGAATTCAAGACTACTCAGGACTTTCGTATTGTGAGGCAGATGCACTAACCCCTCTTCCACCGTGTTGCTCACATCTCTAATAATAATGTGTTAATTGTGTGCACATTTCTATTTTTTATTTTATTTTATTTTATTTTTTTAAGTCAGGAGAAATCAGTCATAAAAATGAGTCAAGTTGGATGCAGAGAGGGGGCGTGGTCAAGTGTACCGTACAAAACTGACCCAACCCCAAAAAAATAGATAATATAAGGCGTTAATGCACACTTTTTCACCCACTGTGGGGACGTTTTCCACGCAAAAAGAGCGATGCGTTTAAAAAAAAAAAAAAAAAAAAAAAAAAAAAAAATGTTGGTTGTTTTGACGCCTAAATGCATTAGCCGGGGATGGGATTTTTCACACCCCGATGAGTGATCGATAAACCGGCCCGCAGTTTGCAAACTTTTGACACCCCGTCTTGGGCATCATTGTTATTGCTATTAAATGACGTGAAGTGTCACCGTAGATGGAAAAGAAGAGGGAAATAAAGCACTGCAGCCATTGGAATACACAGCCAGCTCCATGCCGATACTGTGCAGTTATTTCACCGGAGACATTAATTCATTTGGGAAGTTTCAACGCGAACAAAAATGCCGGCTGTAATGTAATTGAAGCGTCACTCACCTCTATTGGTGCTCGAGCAGGTCTGCCTTCGAACCGGGGCCGGATGGTCTGCTTTCCGGAGCGTCTCCAGGCTTACCGGGGTTTCCCTCACCGGGGTAGCCGGCTCCGAGGCGCTGTTGCCCGGGTCGCTCGCTGGCTCAGGCGGGGACTCCATGTTGGATATGTGGTCGGGTCGCTTGCCTCACTGCGGCGTTGCACTTCAAACTAATTTCTCTCCGGTGTGGTTTTTTTTTTTTTTTTTTTTAGTTTTTTGGTGTGTTTTTAGCTCCGCGCCGACAAGCCTCGGCGATGTAATTTGGAGTAAGAAAATGAGAAATGCGAGTGAGTGTGGAAGGTGGGTGCGCTGCTCTGATTGTCCACCGGCGGCACTAGTGAGCACTCCCCTCCTGGCAATCTAAAAAAGAAAAAAAAAAAAAAAGGAGGGAGAGGTTGTCAATAATAGTCTTTGAATGGGCGCCAGGCCTTTAAGAGTTCAACATCTGTACTTTTACACGGTAAAACCATCGTCTTACAACCTTTAAACACCCGTGTTTTGTTGTATATTAGAACAGGCCGGTTGATATTATGCATACTTGCCAACCCTACCGAATTTCCCGGGAGACTCCCGAAATTCAGCGCCTCTCCCGAAAACCTCCCGGGACAAATATTCTCCCGAAAATCTCCCGATTTTCAGCCGGAGCTGGAAGCCACGCCCCCTCCAGCTCCATGCGGACCTGAGTGAGGACAGCTTTTTTTCATGACGGGAGGACAACAGGGTGACAAGAACTAAATCATCCAGACTAGAGATACATTATATTATTATGTTTATTTTACCTAAAAATAAATGTTTATTAATTAAAAAAAATAAATAAATAAATACATTTTTACTATATTTTGCTAAAAACATCCAAATTAATTGTATTTTTATTTGTATTTTTTTGTGACTCCTTATTACATCCAGCCATAGAATTATACATTAAAATAAACATATTTGAAATAATTGATTTTAAATTATCATAATAATTCATTTAAAATGACCATATTTAATTATTAAAATACAGAGGTGGGTAGTAACGCGCTACATTTACTCCGTTACATCTACTTGAGTAACTTTTGGGATAAATTGTACTTCTAAGAGTAGTTTTAATGCAACATACTTTTACTTTTACTTGAGTATACCGGTATTTATAGAGAAGAAACGCTACTTTTACTCCGCTACTTTTATCTACATTCAGCTCGCTACTCGCTACTAATTTTTATCGATCTGTTAATGCACGCTTTGTTTGTTTTGGTCTGTCAGACAGACCTTCAAAGTGCCTGCCTTACTGGTGACGTTTCACTTCGTTCCACCAATCAGATGCAGTCACTGGTGACGTTGGACCAATCAAACAGAGCCAGGTGGTCACATGACCTGACTTAAACAAGTTGAAAAACTTATTGGGGTGTTACCATTTAGTGGTCAATTGTACGGAATATGTACTGTATTGTGCAATCTACTAATAAAAGTTCCAATCAATCAATCAAAAGTGTGAGGGAAAAAAGATACTTGTTTTATTTCAACCGTACCGTCAAAAGCCTCAAGACTGACCGCACATGAGGACGTTCCTGTCTTCACAATAAAAGTGCCGCGCCATCGCGCCTGCGCTTTCAAAACAAGAGTCTCCGAAAGCCAGCGCAAACAAGCTAGCAAGCTACGGAGTTTGACGCCAATATATTTCTTGTAAAGTGTATAAAAACGAATATGGAAGCTGGACAAATAGGATGCCAAAAACCCACCACTTTCATGTGGTATTGGACAGAAAGGAGGAACTTTTCTTCTCCTCCATTTGAAAACGTGGACGTTATCATCACGACTGTCTGATTACAATCAACGCAAGTCATCAGAATCAGGTAATACACCAACTTATATTCTAGTCTTCATTAAAGAAAGGAATCTATATGTTAAACATGCATGTATATTCATTAAAACACCTTTAACATGTAAACAAAAACAGCAAAATAAATACTTATAAATTATATACTGTATATATCAATGTATATGTATGTATGTATGTATATATATATATATATATATAGATATATATATATATATAGATATATATATATATATATATATATATATATATATATATATATATATATATATATATATATATATATGATATGAGTGTGTATGTTACTCATCAGTTACTCAGTACTTGAGTAGTTTTTTCACAACATACTTTTACTCAAGTAAATATTTGGGTGACTACTCCTTACTTTTACTTGAGTAATAAATCTCTAAAGTAACAGTACTCTTACTTGAGTACAATTTCTGGCTACTCTACCCACCTCTGTTAAAATAATTGCTTGTTTATCAACAACTTTTGCATTTTATTCATTACATTTTGAAACTCTCAGAAGCCAAGTTATGTTATATTCCTTAATATTTATTTATGCAAGTTTGAAGTATCAATTATCTAAACAGTTTTGTTTGCATATTTTCAGGATGTAGATATCTATATATATATATATATATATATATATATATATATATATATATATATATATATATATATATATATGTATGAAATACTTGACTTGGTGAATTCTAGCTGTCAATATACTCCTCCCCTCTTAACCACGCCCCCAACCACGCCCCGCCCCACCCCAGACCACGCCCCCACCCCCCACTTCCCGAAATCGGAGGTCTCAAGGTTGGCAAGTATGATATTATGCCACTTACAGGGTGCTGGCAAAACGTTCTGAATGAATCTTACAATCAAAATAGTGGTTTAATTAACTGTAGTCGTTTAAAATGTGTGCAAAAAGTCACTCGCCCTTCTCTAATATAATGATAGGCGTCTTTCTTTTACAAGGCAGGGTGTCGTAAAACGGCTGTCGTCAAGCGTCACCGTGGCAACCGGCGTGCTCTCCTTGTATCTGCGCTCATTGACAGCGTGCTTCCTGCATGTGATCACTCGGCAGACACGCCCATTTAAGCATAGACACGCCCACTTAAGCACAGACACGCCCATTTAAGCACAGACACGCCCACTTAAGCACAGACACGCTTGATTGATTGATTGATTGAGACTTTTATTAGTAGATTGCACAGTACAGTACATATTCCGTACAATTGACCACTAAATGGTTTTTCAACTTGTTTAAGTCGGGGTCCACGTTAATCAATTCATGGTAATGTAATGCCGTGTTTTTCAACCTTTTTAATAAAAATACCGAGGCACACCACCAGCAGAAAACGTTAAAAAAAATGAAACTCCAGTTAAAGTTAAAATGATTGTCACACACACACTAGGTGTGGTGAAATGTGTCCTCTGCATTTGACCCATCCCCATGTTCACCGCCTGGGAGGTGAGGGGAGCAGTGAGCAGCAGCGTTGGTCGCGCCCGGAAACCATTTTTGGTGATTTAACCCCCAATTCCAACCCTTGATGCTGAGTGCCAAGCAGGGAGGCAATGGGTCCCATTTTTTGTAGTCTTCGGTATGACTCGGCCGGGGTTTGAACTCACCACCCACCAGGTAGTCGTGCTTTATTTTGAGTTTGTTGTTGTTCCCCTGTGTGTAGTCTTTTACTTCCTGTCTGGCGCTCCTGTTTTGTTGGTGTTTTCCTGTAGCAGTTTCATGTCTTCCTTGAAACGTTATTCTGCTTTGTTTTAGCAACCAAGACTATCTAAGTTGTGCGGACGCTATCCTTCTTTGTGGGCACATTGTTGATTGTCATGTACGGATGTACTTTGTGGACGCCGTCTGCTCCACACGCTGTAAGTCTTTGCTGTCGTCCAGCATTCTGTTTTTGTTTACTTTGTTATAATAATAATACATTTCACTCATAAGGCGCCTTTCTGGACACTCAAGGACACCGTACAAAATCAAAACAATAAAATCAATTGGATATAAACAACAACAACAAAGATCGATAAGATTTACAGTGATTAAGCAGTCAGGAATAGGTGTGTTTTGTAGCCAGTTCAGTTTTAGTTCCATTCTGCATAGCCTTCCCTAAGTTTCAATGCCTTTTCTTAGGGTCACTCACCTTTTTTTTATATTTTGGTTTAAGCATTAGATACCTTTTTACCTGCACACTGCCTCCCGCTGTCGTCTGCATATTGGGATCACGACACACCATCGTCGTCTCACACACGTGTTCCCGACATCTGCAAAGCAATAAGCTACCTGCTACGGCACATTATTTGCGGATTATAATTACTGGGTTGTAAAAAATAGTTTTAACTCAATTAGGTGAAATTACATAATCTCTCGCGGCACAGTGGTTGAAAAACACTGCCTTACAGGGAGCCGGCAAAATGTTCCAAATGAATCTTACAACCAAAACAGTGGTTTAATTAGTCGTTTAAAATGTGTGCCAAGTCACTTGTCCTTCTCTAATGTAATGACAGGGGTCTTTCTTTTTCAAGGCACGGTGTCGTAAAACGGCTGTCGTCAAGCGTCACCGTGGCAACCGGCGTGCTCTCGCTTTGCTTATTTTTTTGCTTGTTTGTTTTTTTTTACAGTAAACTTCTGGCGACTGAGCTGCCAGATTTTTAATCACAGTAAAATCTAAAGATCTTTTTTACAACCTAGGTAAAAAAAAAATATAATAATCACATTATATATATATATATATATATATATATATATATATATATATATATATATGAGGGCAACCATAACCATGCTTGCCAACCCTCCCGAATTTTCCGGGAGACTCCCGAAATTCAGCGCCTCTCCCGAAAACATCCCGGGACAAATATTCTCCCGAAAATCTCCCGATTTTCAGCCGGAGCTGGAGGCCACGCCCCCTCCAGCTCCATGCGGACCTGAGTGAGGACAGCCTTTTTTCACGACGGGAGGACAACAGGGTGACAAGAACTAAATCATCCAGACAAGAGATAAATTGTATTATTATGTTTATCTTACCTAAAAATAAATATATTTATTAATAAAAAAAAATAAAAATAAAAATACATTTTTACTATATTTTGCTTAAAACATCAAAATTAATTGTATTTTTATTTGTATTTTTTCTGACTCCTTATTACATCCAGGCATTAGAATTATACATTAAAATAAACATATTTGAAATAATTAATTTTAAATCATCATAATAATTCATTTAAAATGACCATATTTAATTATTAAAATAATTGCTTGTTTATCAACAACTTTAGCATTTTATTCATTACATTTTGAAGCTCTCAGAAGCCAAGTTATGTTATATTCCTTAAGATTTATTTATGCAAGTTTGAAGTATCAATTATCTAAACACAGTTTTGTTTGCATATTTTCAGGATGTAGATATATATATATATATATATATATATATATATATATATATATATATATATATATATATATATATATGTAGGAAATACTTGACTTGGTGAATTCTAGCTGTCAATATACTCCTCCCCTCTTAACCACGCCCCCAACCACGCCCTGCCCCACCCCCACCCCCGACCACGCCCCCACCTCCCGAAATCGGAGGTCTCAAGGTTGGCAAGTATGACCATAACCAAAATCGAGTTTGATAGTTGACACTAGTAAAAGTCACGTGGCAGAATATGAAACGTAACACAAGTCCAACACAAAAGCGAACGACTTTTGACAAACAATGAAGATTAAAGTGTACCAATTTACAAATTGACAAGAATTTGCGTCTTTTTGGAGAGACTTCCTGTTCTGTTGTTAACGTTTTCTTTTTCTCCAAAACCTTTATTTATAATATTCAACATTTAAATCATTCAAAGAAATAATAATAATCAAAAAAAAGGACAGAAAGAGTACAAAAACCTTTTGCTTTGCTTGTATCCACGCTCCTTGACAGCATGCGTCCTGCATGTGATCACTCGGCAGACACGCCCATTTAAGCACAGACAGACACGCCCATTTAAGAACAGACACGCCCACTTACGCACAGGCACGCCCACTTAACTTTAATGCATTGGATTTGCTTGGCTTCCACTTTTCATACAGACACTACTTTTAAAGGAATAACTTTTTGGAAATACACGTTTAAATAAGGAGGGATGTATTTTTTTAGGATCTATCTAAAAACCCCACCCCACTCTAAAACATGTACAAAAAAGACAAGTAAAAGTATACAATACAATACAAGTTTGTATCGTTGTGACTTTGTTATCCATGTACTAATAGTGTGGGTTGATGTGCAATATGGACAAAAATATATAGAAAAAAATCTGATTAATCACATTTTGGAATTTGGATAATCATGCTTGCATAATTCATAATAATTACATTTTGCTTAAGAAAAGACCCCTTTATTTGTGCACACGTGCAATTTTATCGTCAGAATGTCATCCAGGAACGTTTTTTTAAACATTTCCCTCGAATACATGTCATTTATTTGCGCAAAACCTGGTGACAGTTTTATCTAAAGTTCTTTCAGTCTGTATTTTGGAGTGAAATTGGGCCTCACTAAATACTGATGTATGCATTGATCTCATCACTGACCGTAAATGGCGGTCAAGGTAAAAGAGCTTGTACGGTCAAAATAAATTGCACGATTTATCTAAGTGTGTACGTGATTAATGCAGTCATTTTTTTGTAATTAATCACACGAGTTAACTTGTTAATTTTAGTTCTAATTTATATATGTCAGTAGACTTGATATTGAAGGAATTTTATATATAAATATGTTGCTGTTTGTTACATTTTTGTTGTGTTTTGTTTGATTGTAAAAGATACACAACCATGGAGGAGCTGGTCTGAGAAGTAAAAGATGTTCATATGTTGTTGATATTCAGTGTTTTATTGTTCATAGTTAATATTGTAAATCCCACTTTCTTTATTTTCATGTACATTTTGGGTGTCCTATTCAGTAAAAAAACTGTCAAGTTCCATTCGGGTTTTTTTTTTAGGTGGTCTGTCATAACTTTTTTAGAACTTTATCGGACATTGTGAGTTTTGGTATTAGTGTTGCTGAAAAAAAAGGGACCCAAACACACATACTGTACAGCAGATTTTTCTAAATAAAGGGGACCACAAAAAATTGCATTATTGGCTTTATTTTACCAAAAAATCTTAGGGTACATTAAACATGTTTCTTATTGCAACTGAAGAACAATTTAGTCCTTAAATAAAATAGTGAACATACTAGACAACTTGTCTTTTAGTAGTAAGTAAACAAACAAAGACTCCTAATTAGTCTGCTGACGTATGCAGTAACATAATGTGTCATTTATCTACCTATTATTTTGTCTACATTATAAAGGACAAGTTGTAAAATGGATTATTAATCCACTTGGTTATCATTTTGTAGGTGTTTATTATCTTTTGCGTTCATATTTTGCTGTTTGTTACATTTTTGTCGTGTTTTGCTTGATTGTAAAAGATACACAACTATGGAGGAGCTGGTCTAAGTAAAACTAGGAGTGACGTTCACATGTTGTTGATATTCAGTGTTTCATTGTTTATAGTTAATATTGTAAATCCCACTTTATTTTAGTGTATATTTTGGGTGTCCCATTCAGTAAAAAACTGTAAAATTCAGTTATTTTCAGGTGGTCTGTTTTTAGAATTATTTTTTATTTTTAGAAATCAGACATTGTGACTTTTGGTATTAGTGTTCCTGAATAAAAAAGGGACCCAAACACACATACTGTACAGCAGATTTTTACTGCTAAATGTGTACGAATAAATGTGCCAGCCGTAAAAACAATGCTTGTAATAATAACTAATATTGTACGTACCTTAAACAACAGTGCTAGTAATCTTTAGAAGTATTAAAATATTACGCGTAGCCTGAAAATTGGTGCTAATAATAATTACTAATATTGTACGTAATAATAAAAAATGCGAGTAATCTTTAGAAGTATTACAATATTATACATACCATGTATGTACCACGCTATTTTCATGTTGTTAATATTCAGTGTTTTATTGTTCATAGTTAATATTGTAAATCCCACTTTCTTTATTTTCATGTACATTGTGGGTGTCCCATACAGTAAAAAACTGTCAAATTCCATTCGTTTTTTTTTTTTAGGTGGTCTGTCATAACTTTTTTAGAATTTTATCGGACATTGTGACTTTTGGTATTAGTGTTCTTGAAAAAAAAGGGACCCAAATTTCAAAAAGTAAAAAAAAATTAAAAAAAAAAAAAAAAAAAGTGTTTTAAGTTAAAACATGATTTTCAAGGTAAAAAATGATTTTCAAGGTACATTTTTTTTTTCAAGGCTAAAAATGATTTTCAAGGTAAACAAATTATTTTCAAGGTAAAAAAAAAATGTCAAGGTAATTTATTTTTTTCAAGGTAAAAATTTTTTTTCAAGGTAAAACATCATTTTCAAGGTAAAACAATTTTTTCAAGGTAAACATTTTTTTTCAAGGGTAAAAATGATTTTCAAGGTAAAAAATGATTTCCAAATTTTTTAACTTTTTAAAAATGTTTTTAAATGTTTTTAATTTTTTTTTAATTTTTTTTAAAAAATTTAAAAAAAATTTAAAATTTTTTTTTAAAAATTTAAAAAAATTTAAATTTTCAATTTTTTTTTAAATTTTTTAATTTTTTTAAATGTTTTAAATGTTTTAAATTTTTTAAATTTTTTAAATTTTTTAAATTTTTTAAATTTTTTAAATTTTTTAAATTTTTTAAATTTTTTAAATTTTTACATTTTTTACATTTTTTACATTTTTTTAAACTTTTTTTACATTTTTTTAAAACAATTTTAAACAATTTTAAAAATGTTTGATTTTTCTAAACAATTTTAACAATTAACATTTTTTTTTAGGGTTAGGGTTAGGGCTAGGGCTAGGGCTAGGGTTAGGGTTAGGGTTAGGGTAAAAAAAAGTTAAAAAAGTTAAAAAAAAGTTAAAAAAAAGTTTAAAAAAAAAGTTTAAAAAAAAAGTTTAAAAAAAAGTTAAAAAAAAGTTAAAAAAAAGTTTAAAAAAGTTTAAAAAAAAGTTAAAAATATTTTTTTTTTTAAATTAAAATTAAAAAAATTAAAAATTTAAAAAATTAAAACAATTTTTTTTTTTTTAAATAAATTTTTTTGAAAAAAGTAATAAAAATGTAGACATTTTTTAAAAAATTAAAAAAATAAAAACAATTTCAAGGTAAATTTTTTTTTTCAAGGTAAAACATTTTTTTCAAGGTAAAAAATTTTCTTCAAGCTAAAAAATCATTTTCAAGGTAAAAAAAAATTTTCAAGGTAAAAATTTTTTTTCAAGTGTAAAAATGATTTTCAAGGTAAAAAATGATTTTCAAATTTTTTTAACTTTTTAAAAATGTTTTTAAATGTTTTAATTTATTTTTTTTAATTTTTAAACTTTTTTAACTTTTTAAATTTTTTAAATTTTTTTTAACTTTTTTAAATTTTTTAAAAACAATTTTAAACAATTTTAAATTTTTTTGATTTTTTAAACAATTTTAACAATTAACATTTTTTTTAGGGTTAGGATTAGGGTTAGGGTTAGGGTTAGAGCTAGAGTTAGGGTTAGGGTTAGGGTTAGGGTTAAAGTTAGGGTTAGGGTTAGGGTAAAAAAATTTTTTAAAAGTTAAAAAAAAGTTAAAAAAAAGTTAAAAAAAAGTTAAAAAAAAAGTTTAAAAAAAGTTAAAAAAAAGTTAAAAAAAAGTTTAAAAAAAGTTTTAAAAAAAGTTAAAAAAAGTTTTAAAAAAGTTTTAAAAAAGTTTTAAAAAAAGTTAAAAAAAAATTAAAAAATTAAAAAAATTTGAAAAAATTAAAAAAATTTGAAAAAATTAAAAAAAATGTAGAAATTTTTAAAAAAATTAAAAAAAGTAAATTTTCAAAAAGTAAAAAAAAATTAAAAAATTAAAAAAAAAAGTGTTTTAAGTTAAAACATGATTTTTAAGGTAAAAAATGATTTTCAAGGTAAAAAAAAATTTTCAAGGTAAATTTTTTTTTTCAAGGTTAAAAATTATTTTCAAGGTAAACAAATGATTTTCAAGGTAAAAAAAAATTTCAAGGTACATTTTTTTTTTTCAAGGTAAAACATTTTTTTCAAGGTAAAAAATCATTTTCAAGGTAAAAAAAATTTTTCAAGGTAAAATTTTTAAAAATTTTTCAAGGTAAAATTTTAAAAAAAATTTCAAGGTAAAATTTTTTTTTCAAGGGTAAAAATGATTTTTTTTTTTTTTTTTAATTTTTTTAAATGTTTTAAATTTTTTAAATGTTTTAAATTTTTTAAATTTTTTAAATTTTTTAAATTTTTTAAATTTTTTAAATTTTTTAATTTTTTTTTAACTTTTTTAAAAAAATTTTAAAACAATTTTAAACAATTTTAATTTTTTTTGATTTTTTTAAACAATTTTAACATTTAACATTTTTTTTAGGGTTAGGGTTAGGGTTAGGGTTAGGGCTAGGGTTAGGGTTAGGGTTAGGTTTAGGGTTGGGGTTAGGGTTAGGGTTAGGGTAAACATTTTTTTTAAAAGTTAAAAAAAAGTTTAAAAAAGTTTAAAAAAGTTTAAAAAAGTTTAAAAAAGTTTAAAAAAAGTTTTAAAAAAAGTTTTAAAAAAAAGTTTAAAAAACTTACAAATATTAATTTTTTTTTTTTTTAAATTAAAAAAAATTAAAAAAAATTAAAAATTAAAAAAAATAAATATATATATATTTTTTTAAATAAAAAAATTTGAAAAAATTAATACTTTTCTAAATAAAAGGGACCACAAAAAATTGCATTATTGGCTTTATTTTACCAAAAAATCTTAGGGTACATTAAACATGTGTTTATTATTGTAATTGAAGAACGATGAGACACTCGTGATTTAGGGCTCTAGAAGTAAACTTTGATTGATTGATTTTGTCTTTAAATAAAATAATGAACATACTAGACAACTTGTCTTTTAGTAGTAAGTAAACAAACAAAGACTCCTAATTAGTCTGCTGACATATTGTGTAATTTATCATTCTATTATTTTGACAATATTATAAAGGACGAGCTGTAAAATGGATTATTAATTTACTTGGTTAACATATTGTAGGTGTTTATTACCTTTTGCGTGCATATTTTGCTGTTTGTTACATTTTTGTTGTGCTTTGCTTGATTGTAAAAGACACACAACTATGGATTAGCTGGTCTGAGAAGTAAAAGATGTTCATATGTTGTTAATATTCAGTGTTTTATTGTTCATAGTTAATATTGTAAATCCTCCTTTCTTTATTATCATGTACATTTTGGGTGTTCCATTCAGTAAAAAACTGCAAAATTCCATAGCATTTTTTTGAGGTGGTCTTTTTTTTAGAATAATTTTTTATTTTTAGAAATCAGACATTGTGACTTTTGGTATTAGTGTCCCTGGGGGAAAAAAGGGACCCAAACACATGTACTGTACAGCAGATTTCTACAGCTTAAATATGTATAAATAAATGCGCCAGCCGTTAAAACAATGCTTGTAATAATTACTAATATTTTACGTATCTTAAACCAATGTTTTTCAACCACTGTGCCGCGGCACACTAGTGTGCCATGAGATACAGTCTGGTGTGCCGTGGGAGATGATCTAATTTCACTTATTTGGGTTAAAAATATTTTTTGCAGACCATTTATTATAGTCTGCATATAATGTGCCGTTGTTGAGTGTCTGTACTGTCTGGAGATCGGCAGACTTACCACGTTATAATCTTCCATATCAGTAGGTGGCAGCAGGTAGCTAATTGCTTTGTAGATGTCGGAAACAGCGGGAGGCAGAGTGAAGGTAAAAAGGTGTCTAATGCTTAAACCAAAAATAAACAAAAGGTGAGTGTCCCTAAGAAAAGGTATTGAAGCTTAGGGAAGGCTATGCAGAACAAAACTAAAACTGAACTGACTACAAAGTAAACAAAAACGGAATGCTGGACGACAGCAAAGACTTACTGTGGAGCAAAAACTTACTGTGGAGCAAAGATGGCGTCCACAAAGTACATCCGAGCATGACTTGACAATCAACAATGTCCCCACAAGGAAGGATAAAAACAACTGAAATATTCTTGATTGCTAAAACAAAGCAGGTGTGGGAAATAGCGGTCAAGGAAGACATGAAACTGCTACAGGAAAAGACCAAAAAAAGAGAAAAAGCCACCAAAATAAGAGTGCAAGACAAGAACTAAAACACTACACACAGGAAAACAGCAAAAAACTCTAAATAAGTCATGGCATGATATGACAGGTGGTGACAGTACACCTACTTTGAGACAAGAGCTATAGTGATGCATGCTTGGTTATGCTTTAAAGTCATATCCAACTATTGCGACAACGACTTTGTATTGTCAATATCGGCTGCTGAGTTTCATTTTTTTTATGAATTCTGCTGGTGGTGTGCCTCAGCATTTTTTCAATGAAAAAAATGTGCCTTGGCTCAAAAAAGGTTGAAAAACACAAACAAACAAACAAGTACCCTGAAAATTGGTGCTAATAATAATTACTAATATTGTACGTAATAATCAAAAATGCGAGTAATCTTTAGAAGTATTAAAATATTATACATACCATGCAATGTTCATATGTTGTTAATATTCAGTGTTTTATCGTTCATAGTTAATATTGTAAATCCTACTTTCTTTATTTTCATGTACATTTTGGGTGTCCCATTCAGTAAAAAACTCAAAAATTCCATTCCTGTTTTTTTGAGGTGGTCTGTCATAACTTTTTCAGAACTCTATCGGACATTGTGACTTTTGGTATTAGTGTTCCTGCAAAAAAAAGGGAGCCAAACACACATACTGCACAGCAGATTTTTACAGTATATATCACAGTGACGTGCAGTCACTAGAGGCCCCGCCTCACCTGCCATCATGGAAAGAAAAAAAATGTAAAAAGAAAAAAAAAAAATTAAATTGTTATATGTATCCAGTGATTATACTATAAAGTTATTTTCCATTTAACTTCACCAGTTTTAGATTATTTGTATTCAAAATCGCTGAATTTTCACATTTGCCGTTCAAATACTGAGAAGAGACGGTGCGGTGAACAGCAGCCAGTTGAGGCACGTCACTCAGTGCCTCAACATGGATTGCGCAATGACTCGGCTAACTGCTGGCCTGCTGTGCAGTGAGACCGTATTGCTATATGAATTATATTATACATTTCCATAGTTTAGTTAGCTGAGGTATATAATGTACAGTGTATTTTGTCAACAACTGTATGTGTGTAACGTATTTCTTGTGCTGAGCGATCATAAAACGGCTGCAAAAGACGCACTGGCTGAGGCTCGCCTCCTGCACCCCCGCCGTAGAATTGTTATATCAACTAAAGCCCACACTTAAACTTTCCACGTGCAAGATTGAATCTATTTTAAAAAATTATTTCATAAGAAGCCAAAAAGTGCAAAAACAATAATGTTGGTGGTGGAGGAGTTGTGAATGACTGCAGGGACACAACATTAGGTACACCTGCAGACTGCAGGTGTACCTAATTCACAACTCCTCCTTTTGCACTTTTTGGCTTCTTATTAAATGACTTTTGTAACCTATTTTCATGGGCTTTCCTCTTTGTGATGTTAAGTTCCTGTTATGCGCTGTTATACAGTATATGCCTTGAGCTCTTATTTTGAAGGCGCTAAGACGTGATGTCACGTTGCGGAGGTTTTTGAAAGAAGGTAAATAAAGTGGTCCTCGTGTAAACTGGAGCCTCCGTGTTTGTTATTTTGTAGTTTCATACAGTATAGGCGACATTTATAAACCCTCGGTTACACTTTTTTAAATAGATTCAATCTTGCACGTGGAAAGTTTAAGTGAGGGCTTTAGTTGCGGCGCATGGACTTAATTTCTAAGTAAAGGTAAGACCATAATAACGTTTTTTTTTATTAAATGTGCTTTTTTGTGTGCTACAGTTTGTATGTGTAAAGTTAAATTTAAGTTAAAGTACCAATGATTGTCACACACACACTAGGTGTAATGAAATGTGTCCTCTGCATTTGACCCATCCCCTTGATCACCCCCTGGGAGGTGAGGGGAGCAGTGGGCAGCAGCGGCGCCGCGCCCGGGAATCATTTTTGGTGATTTAACCCCCAATTCCAACCCTGAGTGCCAAGCCGGGAAGAATGCTGGTATGAGCTTTTAAACATAACCCGTTCACTGCTGCCAATCAAATGGTGAATTAGATACTCTTTAGGGTTCATATGTTTGTAAATCTGACTGTGATGAAGTCAGTGCCTCACCAGCCATCAACCTCACCGCACGTCACTGGTATATCATTTATACACACATACACATTGGCCCCCCTCAGGACACATTTTTTCTCACAATGTGGCCCCCGAGTCAAAATATTTGCCCAGCTCTGCTGTATAGTCACAATATACAATGTAGCTCCATGTCTATCAGCAAAAAATATACAAACTAATTAAAACAACCTTCAGAACTTTTTGTGTTGCATACAAATAACAAAAGTTGGTTATTGTATTGCTTTTCTGCAAACTACGACCACAATGATAAACAAAGCGAATGTAGCATTCATTTACTGTAAAAATGTAGTTTGAACATGATTGATGGACGATACTTGTCGAGGATTATTCCACTCGCTGTCCATGAGGAAAAACAAGCACCAAAAAACAAATCACATTTCAGTCACAAGATGTTTGTTTTTTTATCTTTCTACTTCAGCTTGTGCAGCACACCAACAAGACGACTTCGTGATATAACTTTGGGAGCCGCAGAGGGCCGACTTTTTTGCGAGGGAGCCAATGGGAAGCTCCGACTGCCAAGTTCCATTCCCCTCTGCTTAACTTGATCTCCTCTAAATTGCCTTGACCTTTTCACCCCTCGCGCGGCACAACTGTGTGACCCCTGCGCTCCTCGTTCGCTGCACCCGGCCTGACTTTGAACTGACAGCCGAAAAATAAACACCTCGGCTTGCATTGGTTATAAAAAAAAATTTTTTTTTAAATGTATGTGCACGTGCGTACATTAAATATGCACTTAAATGTTTTAATTTATTCCGGTGTAAATACACAAACTGTAAACAGTAGGGTTGTATCTATACTAGAGATGCGCGGATAGGCAATTATTTCATCCGCAACCGCATCAGAAAGTCGTCAACCATCCGCCATCCACCCGATGTAACATTTGATCAGAACCGCACCCGCCCACACCCGCCCGTTGTTATATATCTAATATAGACGATGCAAGGCATTAGTGAGGTTATAAAGCTTTTGCCTGTTAAAGAAAGGAGACTGATCCAATGCAGCACAGACATTCGCGTGCCACGCTGTCACGACCCAGACGCACACCAGTGCGCAATCATATGGGAGCCGCGCTGAGCGCACCTCCAAGCGCGTCTCGCTGCCGGCGACGGCCGGGTATGTGCCCGACGCTCCAGCGCCATCCATTTTCAGGGCTAGTTGATTCGGCAGGTGGGTTGTTACACACTCCTTAGCGGGTTCCGACTTCCATGGCCACCGTCCTGCTGTCTATATCAACCAGGGTGAGCCCCACCCCTTTCGTGAGCGCACTGCGCGCGGAGTGACCCCTGTTACGCGCCCCCGGCAACAGGGGTGGCGGGCAGGTAAGCTGCGCGGGCGGAGCGCGCGGAGTGACCCCTGTTACGAGCAGGTAAGCTGCTTACCTGCTGCGCGTGACGCCGGCCGCGGCGAAGGCGGACGAGGCAGGGTGTCGGTGCGGTGGGCGCGGTGGTGACCCTGGACGTGCGTCGGGCCCTTTTCGCGGATCGCCTCAGCTACGGCTCCCGGTGGGGCCCTCTCGGGGGAAGGGGCCTCGGTTCCGGACCCCGGCGAGGCGTCGGGGGCCTTCTCCGCTCCGTAAAAGTGTCCATCTCTTTTTTTTTTTTTCTTCTGTTGTGGCATATGCAGCAGGTGCCTGCTCGTTTTTCGTATGTGGGTAACAACATTTAACTATGTATATATATTTACCAATTGGTTTAACTGCCACCCGCCTGAATCTATTTAAAATCTAATTATTTTTTTTTCAACCGCCTGACCCGACCCGACCCGACCCGACCCGCGGATAAAATCTAATTTTTTTTAATTTCATCCGCCCGATCCGCGGATAATCCGCGGACTCCGCGGTTGTGCCCGCAAACCACGCATCTCTAATCTATACATATATTTTGTAATGTAGTTTGATACTTTGATACTTTTGTAAATAAAGGGCACCACAAACAATGGATTTATTTAAAAAAAAAAAACTTAGGGTACATTAAACATATGTTTATTATTGTAATTTAGTCCTTACATAAAATAGTGAACATACTAGACAACTTGTCTTTTAGTAGTAAGTAAACAAACAAAGACTCCTAATTAGTCTGTTGACGTATGCAGTAACATATTGTGTCATTTATACACCTATTATTTTGTCTACATTATAAAGGACAAACTGTAAAAATGCATTATTAATCTACTTGTTCATTTACTGTTAATATCTGCTTATTTTCTATCTACACTTCTGTTTAAGGATGTCCGATAATCCGATATTGTCCAACTCTTAATTACCGATACCGATATCAAGCGATACCAATATATACAGTCGTGGAATTAACTCATTATTATGCCTAATTTGGACAACCAGGTATGGTGAGGATAAGGTCCTTTAAAAAAAAAAAAAAAAAAAAAAAAAAAAAGATAAATAAATTAAAAACATTTTCTTGAATAAAAAATAAAGTAAAACAATATAAAAACAGTTACATAGAAACTAGTAATTAATGAAAATTAGTAAAAAATTAACTGTTAAAAGGTTAGTACTATTAGTGGACCAGCAGCACGCACAATCATGTGTGCTTACGGACTGTATCCCTTGCAGACTGTATTGATATATATTGACATATAATGTAGGAACCAGAATATTAATAACAGAAAGAAACAACCCTTTTGTGTGAATGAGTGTGAATGGCGGAGGGAGGCTTTTTGGGTTGGTGCACTAATTGTAAGTGTATCTTGTGTTTTTTATGTTGATTTAATAAAAAAAAAACAACAACAAAAAAAAAAAACGATACCGATAAAAAAAAACGATACCGACAATTTCCGATATTACATTTTATGTCATGACTTGGTCCTGGGGCTTAGTTTTTCTAGAAGGCAACGGAAAGTTGGCTCGGGCGAGACGGGAATGTGAGAACATATTTATTTAAACTTATCAAAAAAAGTACAAACGAAAAGCGCGCACAGTGGCGGAGAAACAACTTGGCTATGAAAACAAACACTTGCACAAAGGCAGAAACGATGAACAACAAAAAAAACACTAACTGTGGCATTAATAATCAAAACTTACTTGGCATGGACAAAAAGGAGCAGTGTGAACGATGGACATGAAAAAAGTGTCAGAAATGTGCAGAGCATAAATGTGGGGAT
Organism: Nerophis lumbriciformis; assembly: GCF_033978685.3. Taxonomy (NCBI): domain Eukaryota; kingdom Metazoa; phylum Chordata; class Actinopteri; order Syngnathiformes; family Syngnathidae; genus Nerophis; species Nerophis lumbriciformis. Next base: position 6,250,730 of record NC_084557.2, on the reverse strand, counting down.
GTCACCAGAAAGACAAACTGAAAACAATGAACTTAAATACTACATACATGATTAACGAAAACAGGTGCGTGACTCAAAACGTGAAACAGGTGCGTGACGTGACAGGTGAAAACTAATGGTTGCTATGGTGACAAACAAGAGTCCAAACATGGAGCAGGTGAAACTAATGGGTAATCATGGAAAGAAGACAAGGGAGTGAAAAGCCAGAAACTAAAGAGTCCAATAACTAAACAAAACATGACTAAAACAAAACATGATTACACAGACATGACATTTTAAAGCATTTATCGGCCGATAATATCGGCCTGCCGACATCTCTACTTCTGTTGAAATGTAACAATCACTTATTCTTCTGTTGTTTGACACTTTACATTAGTTTTGGATGATACCACACATTTAGGTATCGATCCGATACCAAGTAGTTACAGGGTCATACATTGGTCATATTCAAAGTCCTCATGTGTCCAGGGATGTATTTCCTGAATTTATAAACATATGATTTTTTTTTTTAAAGAAAAATGATTTTTTTGACGATAAAAAATATCGATGTAATCATAGTAGTATCGACTAGATCAGGGGTCGGCAACCCAAAATGTTGAAAGAGCCATATTGGACTAAAAATCCAAAAACAAATCTGTCTGGAGCCGCAAAAAATTAAAAGCCATATTACATACAGATAGTGTGTCATGAGATATAAATATAATTAAGAGGATTTAAAGGAAACTAAATGACCTCAAATATAGCTACAAATGAGATATAATGATGCAATATGTACATATAGCTACCCTAAATAGCATGTTAGCATCGATTAGCTTGCAGTCATGCAGTGACCAAATATGTCTGATTAGCACTCCACACAAGTCAATAACATCAACAAAACTCACCTTTGCGCATTCACGCACAACGTTAAAAGTTTGGTGGACAAAATGAGACAGAAGAAGAAGTGGCATAAAACACGTCCTAGATAGTCGGAGAAAGTTATACATGTAAACAAACTACGGTGAGTTCAAGGACCGCCAAAATTAGTAGGACAAAACAGCGCTCACCAAATGCTCGAATCAGTGAAGCATGTTTAATATAAACAGTGTGCTTTATAACAATTAGGGAGGTTTGTGTCATGTTTGTCCTCTTACAGAAACCATATTAAAACAAAAAATATATTTTCCCCCCCTCATCTTTTTCCATTTTTCATACATTTTTTAAAAAGCTCCAGAGAGCCACTAGGGCGGCGCTAAAGAGCCGCATGCGGCTCTAGAGCCGCGGGTTGCCGACCCCTGGACTAGATGCACTCTTGTACTTGGTATCATTACAGTGGATGTCAGGTGTAGATCCACCCATGGCATTTGTTTACATTGTGACGCCGGTGAGCTATTGTATCCTCCTACGGTGTGTAGTGAAGCATGTTTAGCTATTCCTCGTCCTGCAGTGATAATGATACTTGTAAGAAACTCACTTTATTTGTCGCCATGGAGGCGAGGATTAGTGAGTCATGTCTTAAAGCACCTCTTCCTGAGGGTGTTTCAGTTTTATCTTTATCTTTACTTTTTAGGCCAAAATGCGTCCGTTCTCCCTTTTCCTGTCTACACACTGTGTCTGCTTGTAAGTACTCAGTGTGTGTGCGCTGCCGAACGTGCTCCAAACAGAGTATAGTACCGTTTTTGATTCATTAGTACCGCGATACTATACTAGTACCTGTATACCATACAACATGAGTAAACAGTAAATAATTACACTGCCTTGTGTTCAAACCAAAAGTATGCAAGGACAAGTTTTAATTTTTTTTTTGCGTACAAAAAAAAAAAGAATTATGTTGCTGTCATGTTGTTTAGAAGAGGAAGGATATGAAGCGAGCGCCATTGAGTACACGTTTAAAAATGATTGATTAAGCTGACACCGGCTCCCGGGCGCAACACCGCTCTATTTTTCTCCCTTATTATGTAAGGCTATATTTCAAATCAGGGGTGCACTGGAGGAAGACACCGCAGATAGGACACCCTTCAAATAAAAAGTTTATCAGACAAGGAGACTGACGAGTTTCCATTCTCGTCCTGTCTTCAGGAAGAAACAAGGAGTTTGTCAAAGTTACAATGGAAATATGTAAGGATGTAGGCATATTCCGCATAGTACAGTAGAAACATCTTCACTACATTCAAATGAGTCGGCTGCCTCCCTCTGCGTCTAACGGCCTGTTTCCTGGTGTCTCTTCCATGTAGGGGTGTAACGGTACGTGTATTTGTATTGAACCGTTCGGAGGAGTACCGAACGAGTTTCCACACGAACATACTAAGTAGCCGCCTCCGCTTCCTTCTGTCTCGGTCTCTGTCAGTCCTCTACACGGCACCCAGCATTGTCCCACCCACACAACCATCTGATTGGCTGTTACCGCTCTGTTTGTAACCAATCAGCAGTGCGTATACAGAGCGCATGTTGTCAGTCCTCAGCGTTTAGCACAGGGGTCGGCAACCCGCGGCTCCGGAGCCGCATGCGGCTCTTTGATCAGTCTGATGCGGCTCAACATAAACACAACAGAACAAATACCCAGAATCCCACGCAGCCCTGACTCTTCCGGGCTACATTATACACCCCTGCTACCACCAAACCCCACCCCAACCATGCTCCCTCACACATCAACCCCCCCCTCTGTGCGTCGGTTGAGGTGAAGAGTTAGGGCTGCATGGGATTCTGGGTATTTGTTCTGTTGTGTTTATGTTGTGTTACCAAAATGTGTTTGTCATTCTTGTTTGATGTGGGTTCACAGTGTGGGGCATTATTAGTAAGAATGTTAAAGTTTTTTATACAGCCACCGTCAGTGTAACCTGTGTGGTTGTTGACCAAGTATGCCTTGCTGTCACTTATGTGAGCAAGCAGAAGCCCCATACAACGTGTGGCAGGGCCGGCACGCTGGTTGAAGCGGGCGCTAAATGCTGTACCATCACGGCAAGTTCGAGAGAACAGTTGCCTTGACAATCATAGTCTGCCGGAAAAATCGGGAGGGTTGACAAGTATGACGCTGTCATGCGACATTCATATAAAACCCGCGGGCCGCACTAACATTCCATTTTCATATTAAGGTGTGGGCCGCGTGTCTGAGACTCTTGGTTTATACATAGCACAAAGCAAGAAAAAAAACTTTGTATGCAGTGTTATTTCATTTTAAATTTCAAAATAATTTTGTGGCTCCCATTGTTTTCTTTAATTTGTGAAACTGGTCAAAATGGCTCTTAGACTGG